>NC_048319.1:4781664-4908943 GCF_013100865.1 Trachemys scripta elegans | reverse complement strand
CCCCCTTCCCTAGTGCCCCCTGCCCTGCATCCTGCTGCCACCCCCACCCCCCTTCCCTAGTGCCCCCCGCCTCGCCTCGCCTCCTACTGCCCCTGCCACCCCCCACCCCTCCACTCCTACTGCCACTGCCAACCCCCTACTACCTCCCTTCTGCCACCCCCACTGCCCTTCCCCGCATCCTGCTGCCACCCCCTACTACCTCCCTCCCTCCTGCCACCACTACCCACCCCCCTTCCCTCATGCCCCCCCGCCTTGCCTCCTACTGCCCCTGCTGCCCCCCATCCCTAGTGCCCCGCCTCCTGCTGCCACCGCCTGCCCCTAGTGCCCCCGCCCCATCTCTGCTACCTACCACCCCCTACTACCTCCCTCCTGCCACCCCACTGTCCTTCCCTACTGTCACCCTGCTACCAACCCCCACCTCCACTCTCTGCCCTCACCCCTGCTACCTATCACCCCTGCACTGCTTACTGACACCCCCTTTTTAAATTAAACTAATGGAGATAGCCTATCTCCTAGAGCTGGAAGGGACCTTGAAAGGTCATTGAGTCCAGCCCCTGCCTTCACTAGCAGGACCAAGTACTGATTTTGTGCTAGATCCCTAAGTGGCCCCCTCAAGAATTGAACTCACAACCCTGGGTTTAGCAGGCCAGTGCTCAAACCACTGAGCTATCCCTCCCCCTGCCACCACCCAACTCCCTGCTCCTACTGCCATCCCCTGCACCCTGTCCTCTGCTGCCTACTGCCACCCCCTGCTACTTACCACCCCTAGTGCCACCCCCTGCTCCCCACGGCTACCCCCTGGACTGTGCTGCCTGCTGGAGTGCCACAAGTGTCACCTGTGGTATTTGGGGCTGACATTGCAGAGAGCTACCAGGGCTGTAGGAATAGTGGGGGACGGTCTCCTGCTCTTTTTTTCCCTGACGATGTGGTGTGGGTAAGAACAAAGGAGACGAGACAGGACTGCTGGGTTCTATTCCTAGCTCTGACACCTCAAGCAATTTGCTTGCCAGTCGCAGAGCCCGGGTCTGTGGAGACGTTCGAGTTCGGGCTCTGAAGTGAGGGAGCCGGGAGGATTTCAGGGCCCAAGCTCCAGCCATCCAAACAGCTGCACTACAATTTTCGGTGCCATCGCATGAGCCCGAGTCTGTTGGCTGGGCTGTGAGACTCGCTGCGGGGATGCACCCACTGTGCCTCGGTTTTCCAACTCGCAAAATGGGGCTGGCAATAACCTACCTCACGAGGTAGCTTAGCACTGTTCGAACTGGACTGGATTTCCAGGGACGTCACAGCGGCAGAGCTACGGGTGCTTCTGTCCCACACCGACCCAGTGTTCTCATTCTGTGGATTGACAACAGATCTGCTGAGTCACTGAATTGAAGTGAAAGAAACTCTTCATTCTGGACACGAACCCAGCTATCTTTCCAATGGTCTTCTTCTTTTGGTTTCCTTCCTGTCCCTTGTGTTGGATCTTTGCCACTTTTAATTCCCTGGACACCTAGACAAAAATAAACCCCGATGGGCTCATGCAAAAAGTGCATTCCACAGGGGTCTATTTTTATGTTGGCATTAACTGTTCTAATCCAAGCACAACAATGCAGATATCCCACTTTTGCTCCATCTCTTCAGCTTGAAACTACCGACAGCCCAGAACTACTGCCATCCGCTTGGCCTTTACCATATCAACGTCCAGTGTGATAAGCTAGTGAGAAGAAGGGCTGCGAGTATGAATAAAACAGACAGTGTAAAACAAGGAGCCTCTATGTTTGTTGTGGGGTCAGGTGTTGGTTTACTTGCTGTTGTGGTGAATGAAAAGACTTTCATGCCTGGCAGCGCCAATGTGTGCTGGTTGTTGCGTTCATGCTACTTCTCTCTCATGTGGAAAGCCCTCCTTTCCCCTCTGCTCGCAGCCTGTTCTTGCCCAGTGTTCACTGGCCACAGCCAGTAAAAAGCCCACCTGGCTCCGCCCCAAGGCCCCCTCCTGCTGCTTGCGGCTAGTTGCCCCAGCCCTGTCAGGCTGCCTCCTCTTCTGGGAAGCCTGCTGGGTGGAGCTGGGGCAAGGGCGGCTATCCTATGGCCTGGACTTGGGGTTGCTGGGGCTGCCCAGCGCTGGGGGGCCCCGGAGCGGGAGCTGCACTGCCTGCCGCTCCAGGGCTGGAGGCGCTTGGGTGGCCTGGAGGTTGGGGGGGCAGGCTGGGGTGGGGAGGACTCAGGTAGGATTGGGCCAGGCCAGGGACTAGCCTCCCCCTGCCCATGCTTCACCCACCGTCCATAGTGTTGGAGCAGCAGTGATCTGTATGCTCTGTATAACCTGTGTGCGCAAAAGGTCTGTTACACTCTCCCCCCCCGCCCCCGTTTGAATACCTGTGAAGTGGCTTTCCCCCACCCCTCCCTCCTGGAATGCTTGCGGGATGAGGGGGCTGCTTAAACAGCTGGAAGATCAGAAGAGCTCCTAGATAGACAAGATGTCTGGGACTCTAATTAGACAGCGCTCACACGCACCCAATGCATGGACACTGGCTGAGGTGGAATGTGACCAACCAGACGCAGCCAAGTCATCTCTCGTCGCAGGCCATGAGGAGCAGGTCCTTAAAAGGGGAAGGGGCCACATGCTCAGGAGTGCACTCACAAGCTTGTCCCTCCCGTGAAGGCCCTTCGCCCGGACTGCCTGGCCAGTGATTCGCCGCATTGCAGTCCGTCATACCTCAGGAAGACTTACCTTCATCACCCCATCCATCGCTGCGCTGTGGGACACTTACCTTAAAGGATCCTGACATCTCCAGTGCTGTGCCTGTCCTGGGAGCGTGTGTATGTGAGTGTGAATGTGACACACACACCCCTTTTTGAGCTTAGCTATCAATATAATAAACGGGCTGCTTTCTGCCAAACTCTGGTGGGTCATTAGTCCTCCCTAAGCTTACTAGCTGACCCAATTTTGGGTAACACATGACACAGAGAGAGCCTAAGTAGATGGGTTCATCCATTTGCAGTGTTTCCCCGTGAAACTCACCAGTGACTGTATCTTGCAGGTCCCCCCTCTATGTCCAATAGAGGATTTGAGTCTGTTACAGAGCCACCTACAGGGCTTGGCTCTTTAGTTCAAGTGGTAGCAGCTCACGCTTTTAGTTCTGGAGGGCCTCAGTAACAGCCATCACACCTCCTAACAGGGATAGCTGATCACAAATAGGAGCCACTGAACTCCACAATTGTGAAACCCCAACTTCAGCAGCTAAAATGGGGCCCAGCTTCCTAGAACCTGGGGTCACAGACATACGGGTCCCCTCCCCGAAGTCATAACAATGATTGAAGGGATTCTATATAAAGTTTTAGGGTTTTCTGGATCATCAGCTCACATGTTAAGCAGCTGGGTCACCAGGAATTCCTCCAAATAGGTTCAAGGACTCTAAAAAAGATACTGGAAGCCCTATATATATGCCATCGTGTGCCAGCAATGCCCCTCTGCCATGTACATTGGCCAAACCGGACAGTCTCTACGCAAAAGAATTAATGGACACAAATCTGACATTGGGAATCATAATACTCAAAAACCAGTGGGACAACACTTTAACCTGTCTGGCCATTCAATGACAGACCTGCGGGTAGCTATATTACAACAGAAAAACTTCAAAAACAGACTCCAACGAGAGACTGCTGAGCTGGAATTGATATGCAAACTAGACACAATCAACTCAGGATTGAATAAGGACTGGGAATGGCTGAGCCATTACAAACATTGAATCTATCTCCCCTTGTAAGTATTCTCACACTTCTTATCAAACTGTCTGTACTGGGCTAGCTTGATTATCACTTCAAAAAAAAATTTTCTCTTACTTAATTGGCCTCTCAGAGTTGGTAAGACAACTCCCACCTGTTCATGCTCTCTGTATGTGTGTGTATATATCTCCTCAATATATGTTCCACTCTATATGCATCCAAAGAAGTGGGCTGTAGTCCACGAAAGCTTATGCTCTAATAAATTTGTTAGTCTCTAAGGTGCCACAAGTCCTCCTGTTCTTTTTGCGGAAGCCCTACTGAAATTCTCAAACCCACACACATGGGCGATGCTGAAACAGGAGGGGTACTGCGCAGGATCAGTTTAAGTGGGAACCCCAACAGGAATAACATCCCCATTGTAAAGTTCTGTTTAGCCACCACCAAACACCATCTAAGAGCCACTCTATCGCTATCAAAAGAAATTAACTTCAAAGGAGGTAAAGAGAACAAAAGGATTTTTGATCATAACAGCCTTTGAGGAAGCCAGCCTGCCTCCCACTCATCGTCCTGAGTGTGCATTTAATTAAACATGCTCAGCTGTCTATCTGTGCAATTTCCTTGACATCTGTTTCCATTCCATATCTTCAGGGGTTATGCGCCCAGATTTTATTGATTTTATCCAGAGTTAAGAACAACAAAACGTAACAGAACCTCCCAACTTCCTTGTCTCTCCCCCACTAGGTCAGCCTCTACCTCCTCCATACAGCCCTTGTTTTAACTCCAAGCCCGTTCTTCCACCAGCCCCGGAAAGCGTGTGGGAGCCTGGGCTTGGAGCCTATCAGCTCTGCTCCCTCACCAGCCACTGCTGAGTGACACAAAGCCCCCTCTCCTATTCCAGAAGCAGAGCATGCCACCTGCAGAGCATTCTCCATCCCTGCCGGCCCAGAGGGAGAGACAGGGCCAGAGGGATCAATTCACCTGCAGCAGGCACAGCCAGATCAGAAACTGTGCAATCTGCCCACACACACAATCCCTTGGCAATATACCCCCACCCCATCTTGATATGATCACGCCCAAGAATACCCAGCTTTTCAGTGCTAATTAAAGTGTACAGCAGATAATAGCTGGCTAGAGTCTTGCGTAATGTAGCCAGTTGTTGCAGAATTCTCTGCCCCGACACTATCCCATTGCAGCTCTCCACACTGGGGAAGTTATTCTGGCTACACTCTGCTTGTGACAAGACACACATGAGTCTAGATCCCCAGAGGGAAAAGGCTTTGAAACTGACCAGTTCACATTTTAATTGGACGTTGAAAAACAGTAAGTGAAACACTCAGAAACTGAGCATGGTGTTGCAAAATGGTCCTGGCACCCCCAATCCACCTCTCCACGTTCTCCTGCTGGGATCAGTTCAGGAATTGGACTTTACACTCCTCCCTTTAAACTATCAGCGTCAAGAGAAGATTTGTTTACTTATCTCTCTTTCTAATAACACCTAGGAGGATTTGCTTATTTTTCACCAACAGTTGCCATGAGCAAAGTGCAAGAAGTAATCCAGATGGTGACTTTCCCTTTCTGTTTCTATGTGTATTTATGAAAGGCTCAAGACGTTGGTATCTTCAGGGCACTTTCACTTTCTGCGTCTCAGACCCAGGCACAGAGTTTGTTGGGCTAGGGATTCTAACGCTGCTGGCGAATGTTTATAGCCAATAACTTGGTTCATTTGTGTGTGATTTCATCAAAATAATGTCAAGGCAGCTTCTGGCTTTGTAAAATCTTTTCTTTCCAGGACCAAACATGGGGGCTTTGACTGTTAGACCATATCCCTTGAATGTGAGATTCTTTTCTGGTCCTTATGCCACACCCGGTGCTCGTGCTGGGATATTTGAGCACCTTGGAAATGTGTTACAGTACATGCTTCCTTGCTAGACGGCAGATCTCTCCCCACTGGTAGCTAGGACAGGCAGTGAATACATTGCCTGCTTCTGCTTTAAGAATGCCAGCTGTGTCCCTTGAGAATGATTGCTGGAGTCTGTTTGTTCCAAGATGTATTTTTAAGAGTTTAAAAAGTCCCAGAGCTCTTTTGTTTAATGTAATATAGAGATGAATAAATACACATACTGGAAGCACAAATATTAGCGTCTACTCTGCAATTAAACGGTCTCCTCCCATAATTGACAATCTCTAGGCAGCTGGTGTGCTGTGACCGCTACTTATGACATTCAACATAATCACCTCCCTGTTACCTTGGGTTCCCCCGCCCCCCGGCTGTTTGCTGTATGGGTCTGATGTCTCATCTTATACTTGATTGTGAGGCCCTTTGGGCAGAGGCCATCCTTTGTTCTGTGTGTATGTGCAGCACCTAGCGCTGATCCCCGGGGCCTGATCCCCGGTTTGGCCTCTAGGTGTTACTGCTGGGCGAATAATAATGAATAAGAAACTGCAGTGGTTAAAGAGTTAGACTCTGAAAGATAAAATCCGTGCCGTCTCCCCCATGAGGAGTGGAAGAATCCGGGACCCCACCTCCCACAGCCCTCCCCCCAGCACAGGAGATCTGATGTACTTCATGCATCTTCACATTTGCAGCCATCCATCACAAGAAGAAAACTCAAGCCCAGGCCACCTCACCGGCCTCTCCTCTGTTGCTGGGAGGGTCAGAGATGTGCTCCGGATCCCAGCAGCTGTGAGGAACTGCACATTCCACTGAATAGTCATTTCATCTTCATCGCAAGGCGGTTCGCTAGAAGTTCATCTTCTCCCTTGTGGGGAGGGCGTATGTTACAGCTTCCTCTCCTGACTCCCACCCCTTTCTCACTGTACCCACCTTTTCAGGAATTCAGCCCCCCCCCAGCTGGTTTGCTCCCCCAGCACTCAACACCTAGCCAAGTTCATAGGCACTGACTTCCTTTCTCTCCAGCCCTAGCCCCTTTGTGCTTCCTTGCTCACCTATGTCTCTGCAACCATCTATTTCTCCTCCTGAGATGAAGGATGGAGGGAGTCTTCAGGCAAGGATGAAATTAAAACCTCTCCCCCAATTGTCCCTGTTAATCACAATGGGCAGATTAGGAGGTGCTCCTTTCAGGAATGTTAATGAGCACCATTGGCAGCAAGTACATCATTCCCCAAGGGCTGGACATATAAATCAGCGAGTGAGTTGGGACAGAAAGGCACTGGAGTCCAGGAGGTGTTTCTAAGATCTTCAGCCTCGCCTTTTTGGAGATCAAGATGAGA
The DNA here is from genome assembly GCF_013100865.1 of Trachemys scripta elegans. Classification (NCBI taxonomy): domain Eukaryota; kingdom Metazoa; phylum Chordata; order Testudines; family Emydidae; genus Trachemys; species Trachemys scripta. Next base: position 4,902,001 of record NC_048319.1, on the reverse strand, counting down.
CCAATGAGGAGGGCAGATTATTGTTCACCAGTCTACTGTGGGATTTTTACCCTTTCCTTTCTCTGTAGCATCTGTCAGAGACAGGATATTGGATTAGCTGGACCTGGGGTCTGATTCTGCCTGACAATTCCTACGTGCTAGAAATTCACTGCTCAGTGGCTTTTTGGTTTTGCCTTCAAGAGAGCTGCTGTATTTTCTGTTCTATTCTGTGCCTAGGTCTGCTCCCACTGGGGTATCTGGAGTGGGGAGCCGCCAGGGAGAACCTCCTTTCTCTTTGCCTTGACAGAAGGGACCCTGTCCCTCAGGCAAAGATCAGTTCTCAAAATGGGCTATTTCATGAACACCCAAAATCTCTGGACTGTGAAATGGCCTGTCAGGAATCTGTGATCCTAGGAAATCTGGGGAAAACTCCTGAGGAAGACGATCATCTTTTCTGCATGACTTCACAGCTCTTTGTCAGATCTATACAGAGAGGCTCAGAGAAACAAACCAACCAGAGGGTGTCATTAGGAGCACTGGGGTGAAATGGTGGCATTGTGGATTTTTTTACGATTATTGGGAAACGCTTCCTTACGGGAAGAGCCCGTGGGTGGTGGTGAAAGCTTCCACATGGGCGTGATGGAAGGAGCCCCGTTGCTTGCGACATCTGAAACTGGACTGGGGCCAAGCACGGGAATGTGCTGTAAGGGACCATCATGTGCTGGCCAAGAAGAAATGGGCTAGGTGGGACCACAGAATATCTTTCAGCTCTAACTCCTCTGCTTCTCTCATGCAGAGGGGAGAGAAACCTGTGAAATAGACAAAGGCCTCTGGCATGGGGGTAGGTTTAACATGTGACTGGCTTCAGCAGCACCTTCAAGGGTCATGCCCGCTATCAGGGAGGTAAGGATGCTTGTCCTGTGTAGTCCCGATCCTGCAGTCCTTACTCCAGCGAGTCGTTCGCTTGTAAGGTCAGGCCCTGAGACCCGCTGTGTCAGGGTGAGGCCTGACCTCTGTCACACAAAGCCAGTTCCTGTTTTTTCCACAGCCTGGAAATCCCCTGACTTTCCATCTGGGTGAGGAGCAGTAGACCCAGCTGGCTTTGCTCCTCCCCTACCCTCCTCCTGGCTGTGGGAATGAGGCATCTGCAGAGAGATACCAAGGGGTGGCCCCAATCCAGACCTGCAGTTAAGCTGGGTTCTTGTTTCAGGAAGGTGGGTGGGGAGAATCCTGCTCAGAAGGACCCACAGAGACCTGGCTGCCTTCTCAGATTGCACTGGACGGTGTGTGAGAGACTTCAGTTGCTCTTTGATCCCTGGGCTGGGGGAGGGAGATCTCCCGCTGCGCAGTGTGAGATGCGGGAAGGTAACGCCAAACCAGCCCAGCAGGTTCCTCTCCAAACATGTATCGTAAAATCTGTTTAAAGCTTTCAGCAAAGGGTTTCAAAAGCTAGTGGGAGAACTCCATCTGTGGCCATCCCCCAGCAAAGGCGCTTTCAAGGAGATCTGTCACTGTCCATTCCACAGATGGTGGAAGAGAGACCATCACTTCTTAGACCATGAGAGACTGCGGGGTCCTACCCTGGGCTAACCATTCCCTACTGGCTTGGAAATGTTGGCTTTGCTGCTGTTCTGTGATGTGCATTGCCAATAAAACAAATGGAGGGGGAATGAACAGCGCAGGGCATGGGGACAGTTCACTGCCCAAGTCATCGGTGACTGAACATTGTTCCCATTGGATGGCTGTTTGGTGCCTTGTGTGACATGAGTTTGCGGGGTTTTGTTCCAGTTCCCAGGTGTCCAACTCAGTCATTGGTCCTCTTGTTGGTGATTTAGTTGGGGATTGGTCCTGCTTTGAGCAGGGGGTTGGACTAGATGACCTCCTGAGGTCCCTTCCAACCCTGATATTCTATGAGCCAAAACCCGTTGAAGTCAGTGGATCCAGCCCTACGGCACCGGGGTGAGGGATGGTGTATGGGAGACTCTAATGCTGTCCTGACATTGCTCTTTGGATAACTGGAGGCCTCCACTCTCTATGGCTTTAAGGCAGCTCCGTTCACTTCTGGGATTTCCGGCAGTTAGTGCTGGATATTTTCCTGTAAGTGTGTAGCATGCACCCTCTTGGGAAAATCCCCTAGCAAGAATACCAGCAATCGGGACAGCTGCATGACAGGCTACGCTGGGAGCCTGATACCCCACTATCTGATGGGGAGAGGGACAGGCGGGATGGTCTGGCATGGCTTCATTGGGGGTGGGAGGAAGGCTTGTTTCCTGCCAGCTGGCAGAGGGGAGAAGACAGACAGGGAGTAGAATGCAGCTGATGCAACCCAGATAGGGAAGCTCTATGGAACTGGAGCCAGAGCCATCGGGGAGCTACCCCAGTCCCGCCTCCCTGCTCGGGTTTCTTTGCCATGGATTGTTTTCAATTCCTGCTTCTGGGAACCCACCCCTCTCTCTGGGGAAGGGAATCACGGCACTCACCCAAACTGGGGTGATCGCTTTCCAACGCTTTAGAACTGGTGCCAAATAAGGAGACAATCACACATGGCTTTGTATGGTCACGAGGATATCCTGTAGGCAGCAGCCGGGGAGCTCTGGGCAAATGGGAGCTGTGGGCTGTTCAGCGGGTGACTCTGTTCATAACGATGGCCCTCTGCATTCCCTGCCAGCTAAGGATCTCCAAATCTATCCAGACAGTCATTAATCCTCACGTCCTCCCTGTCTCAGGCATCCTTACCCCAGCATTCACAGATCAGGAAACTGAGGCACAGAGAAGGGAAAGATCTTGGCCTTAATCATGTGGCAAGTCAGCAACAGGCCTGGGGGTAGAACCCAGGAGTCCTGGTGCTCTTCTTCTAACCACTAGACCAGGGATCGGCAACCTCTGGCACGCAGCCATCAGGGAAATCCACTGACCGGCCAGGACGGTTTGTGTCTGCAGGTTCGGCCGATCACAGCTCCCACTGGCCGTGGTTTGCCGTTCCAGGCCAATGGGGGCTGTGGGAAGCGGCGGCCAGCACATCCCTCAGACTGTGCCACTTCCCGCAGCCCCCATTGGCCTGGAACGGCGAACCGCAGCCACTGAGAGCTGCGATTGGCTGAACCTGCGGATGCTGCAGGTAAACAAACTGTCCTGGCCCGTCAGCGGATTTCCCCCACGAGCTGCGTGCCAAAGGTTGCCAATCCCTGCACTAGACACACTGCCTCCTTTCCCAAGGGTACTGCTTTCGGTAAGACTTGGGCCTGGTCTACACTACAAAATGAGGTCAACCCAGTTATATCACTGTGGGGTGTGAAAAATCCACTCTCCTGAGCATGGAGTTAAGCCAACCTAAGTCCCGTAGACACCACTAGCGCGATGGAAGAATTTTTCCGTCCACCTAGCTACTACCTCTTGGGGAGGTGGATTACCTATGCTGATGGGACGGGTTCTCTCACTGGCGTAGGTAGCGTCTACACTGCAGCTGTGCCACTGTAGCTTTCCATTGTAGACAAGCCCTGAACTAGTGGTTCCATTAAAAACCTCAAGACGGGTTTAGCTCTGGCCCCTTTCCTTCCTGAATTAACAGGAATACCTCTGTGAAGCCGGGACTCTGCCTGGGTCCATCTCCCATCACTGCAGGCCTCCTTTTGCAGCTGATTCTTTATTGCAACACGATCTTGTGCTGGAGGTGATGCTCATTGACGACATTTGCCCATAGAGATTTTGGCTGCTGTGTGTCCGCACGGGGGCTGGGATGTACAATGTCTAGCTGCAGCCCCAGGGACACTGCTGCAACCAGCCATCCCCTCAGCTGATAAGGAAAAAAAACCTGGCCTGCTGAGAGGTCATGGCACAGAAGTGTGCGGTAGGATTGCCTATTACTGTAATCTGGACTGAAATTCATCCATATCGTTCGTAAGGCCATATGGCCTCATTCCTGCTCTAGGAATATTTTTGGGGCAGTTCTATGGCTTGTGTTAGGTCAGACTTAAATGATCACAATGGTCTATTCCGGCCTTAGAATCTATGGTCAGATCTGGGTGACTGCACCCCTTAAATGGCAGTAGGGTGACCAGGGCCAGCTCCAAGTTTTTTTTGCCGCCCCAAGCAACCCCCCCCCCCCAACCCCCCCCCCCCCCCCCCCCCCCGGCGCACTCCACTTCCCCTCCTACCCCTCCATTCCAGGCTTGCCTGGGAGGGAGCGGGGAGAAGCGGAGTAGCGGTGCGCTCAGGGGAGGAGGCGGTGGTGAGCTGGGGGGGGGGGGGGGGTGGTTCCTCTGCCCCGCCCAGGGTTACTTCCTGCGGCCCTCCCCGCGCCCCCCTCCGCCGCAGCTCACCTTCGCTCTGCCTGCTCCCCTGAGCGCGCCGCCGCCGCTCCGCTTCTCCCCCATCCCTCCCAGGCTTGCCGCAAAACAGCTGATTCACGGGGCAAGCCTGGGAGGGAGGGGGGAGAAGCGGAGCAGTGGCAGCGCGCTCAGGGGAGCAGGCGGAGCGGAGGTGAGCTGCGGCGGTGGGAGACGGTTCCTCTGTTCCCCCCTCCTCCTCCCAGGTTACTTTCTGCGGCTCTCCCCGCGCCTCCCACGGCTGCAGCTCACCTCTGCTCAGGGCCGGCTCCCGGCTTTTTGCACCCCAAGCAAAACAAAAAAAACCCCAAAAGGAGCCGGAGTGCCGCCCCTTGGAAAGTGCCACCCCAAGCACATGCTTGGAGCACTGGTGCCTAGAGCCGACCCTGAGGGTGACTCTGCCTCTCATGTTGACTTTTAACCTATACCCAGAGATGACATGACCGTTACCACCAGATTTTTGGGTGGTCAATTTCAGACATACATATACTTAGGGCCTGGCATTCAGAAGCAGTGAGCCCCCATGACTCCACTTGAAAGCAATGGGAGCTCTTGCTGCTTGGCCCTTTCTGAAAATTAGCCTAGGGAATCTCAGGCTGGGCACCCAAAAAGTCAGGCCCTCAAATCAGTAGCCATTTCTGAAAATGTTGGCCATGTGGACCCACCAGCATGGTGCCCTGTTCATGTGCCTGCACTGCCACCTAGTGGAAGAATGTTAACACTACTGGGAGCAGGGCTACAGGCTGTCAGCAGATAAGGGGAATGAAGGGTTGCTGATCACCTGTCCTTCCTCAGTCCCAAGGGGAAATTCTTGACACAACATGTGCTGAAGGAGATGAAATTGCTGCAGGAGATTGCAGAGACCACTGAGTAAATATGCCGGGGATCGGGTGGGCACAGCAGCTGCAGAGCAAACTATTTAAATTAATAACAGGGTTACTGAAATACCCCTCCTCAACGAAATCCCTGATCAAGCTGGGGGAGATAGAGGGGAAACGAACTTCCAGTCTCCTCACAGCGATACCTGCCAGGAAGGTAAGGACTGCCACCTTAAGGCATTTCATTGTCTATAACACACTCTACGGGCTAGATCCTGGGCTAGGAAATCATCGTGGCTCCACTGACGGCACTGGTGCTACATCGATGGACACCAGCCGAGGATCCAGCCCTCTATCATCCGGAACTACAAAACAGCGGCCAAACCTCAGCAACACACAGTCACATGACTTGTCACATGACTTGTGACTCACACTCCAGTCTCTGCCACAGCCTTGGTCCCTGGAGATTCTGAAATCCTCAGTTTCTTATCAACTTCAGGGGGAGTTGCGGGCACTCGGCACCTCACAGCTCTGGGCCCACAGAGTACTTGTACTGGGTTGTAAAGTGTTTTCCCACTCCTATAGTGCTTTAAGGATAATAGTAACTACAGGTGGTAATACCCTGGTCTGCTAGCCAGCCTCTGGCAGTAGCCAGGGTTGGATGCTTCAGCAGGGAGTCAAAACCTAGCCTAAGAAGGCTGGCCCTGGGGCTGAGGGACTGGCCTAGTACTCAGGAGAGCTGGGTTCAGGTCTCAGTGGTTTGTGCATTGGCCTGCTAAACCCAGGGTTGTGAGTTAAATCCTTGAGGGGGCCATTTAGGGAACTGGGGTAAAAATCTGTCTGGGGATTGGCCCTGCTTTGAGCAGGGGGTTGGATTAGATGACCTCCTGAGGTCTCTTCCAACCCTGATAGTCTATGATTCTGGCTCTGCCACAGACTCTCTGTGTGACCTTGGGCAAGTCACAGAATCTCTCTGGGCCAGATCCACAGAGGTATTTAGGCTCAGAGAAAGTTGGGAGCCTAAATACCTTTTGTGGGTCTGGGCCTCAATTCCCCAGATGTAAAATGGAGATTATAATCCTCCCTTTCTCCGACCCTTTGTCTATTGAGATTACAAACTCTCTGGGGGAGGGACTGTCTCTCACTGTGAGTCTATACAGTGCCTAGCACAATGGGGCCCCGATCTCAGATGGGTCATCTGGTACGATCATAATACAAACAGTTATCATTACAAAGGTATTATTAGCCCTATTTCACATGTAGGGAAACTGAGGTGCAAAGAGGGGAAGTGACATGCTGAAGGACACACAGTGAGTCAACAAAGACAGCCCAGGTCTCCTGACTCCCAGCCATGATCTTGATCCACCCCACAGTTGTGAGACAAGGGGGAGGAATTTCTTCCTGACCCTTGCTAACAACCACATTACACCACGAAGCATGAGGATTTAGGAACACTTTGTATCCTCACACATGTCATGGCAGATGCTGTTCTTGATCATCGAAGCAGCCGATTCTTTTTGAAATCTTGGTAAGCGACTTTCCTTAATGCACTGCAACAGATTCCTCTTTCCTCAGATCTCCAGATTAGTAAGTAATTAGCATGTAACTGCATAGGGATCCTTATCACTGTTTTTGAGATCATTCATGCAGCTGTTTGAACTCATCACTTGCGTCCTCCCTGATATAATATAGGTAGTAGTGTCACTCCCCCCGGGGGGAGCCTTTTGAACGCTATAATGTCTGCCCAACTAACCCCTAAGTCTCACTACACTCAGGACATGCTATGAAATGCTTCAGGCAACCAAATCATTAGATTGGCTTAAAAATCGTGAGGTTTTTTTTTTAATTACATTTTATTTACTTCTGTTTTTATAACGTTTTCAAGCTTTTCTCTGCAAGCACAAAGGCTAGAAACCTACAATGAAAGCTGAGATTCTCATGTAGCCACATGACTCCCAGAGCTGGGACTTTAAAAATAATATCAAATAATCTGAGGCTCATGATAAAATAATGAAAGTTGGCAAGGCTGTATCACCCTATGTATCTATCTAGCTACCGATATCCATCCACCCATCCCTATTCATATCCTTCTAGCTATCTAATCTGAGCGCATAGAGTAAATACAAGCCAATCTTGCTTATATGATCAAAAGCAAACCCAATGTGAAATCTACATGGGGATTTTAGAACTGGCTCTTAAAAGCCTAAAATAGTTTTTCACTTCGTCAAATGAAACTATTGTGCTTGTCAAAGTAGGGAAGACTTCAACATTTTTTTCTTGCGTTTTGTAAACCACTGACCAGAAGCAAATGATAGCATCTGGAAAGAATGTGGAATAAGCAACACATCCTTAAAAGAACCACATAAGCTACATTCATCCCTGGTGTAACTCCACTAAAGAGTTACACTATGGAAGAATTTGTCCCTGATGATATTTATTCTATACCCCTCTTTGAACGAATGTTCTTCCTGGGTGCAAATCCCCCCATTAAAATATAAGCAGAAGGGGCCAGATTTGTAAAGATTGATTTCTCTGGGAGTCAGGCACGCAGATGCTTTTGTAAACCCCACTAAGTGCCCAACTGCATAAATATCTTTAAAAATCTGGCCCTGTATCACGTAGGTGTTTATGAAAATTTTACCCCTATTCTAACGCGGTTAGCTGTCAGCAATACGGTAGTAAGCAAGCTACACAAGAACATAAGAACAACCATACTGGATCAGACCAAAAGTCCATCTAGCCCTGTCTTCTGACAGTGGCCAAAACCAGGTGCCCCAGAGGGAATGAACAGAACAAGTAATCATCAAGTGATCCATCCCCTGTCGCCCATTGCCAGCTTCTGGCAAACAAAGGCTAGGGACCATCCAATTCCCATACAAACACTCTCTCTTCCTGAGCTTGACTTCACCAGCACCCAAATTCATGGGATACAGTCCACTTAGGCTCCAGTTGAAGGGAAGTGGGCCAGGCGATACCCCAGCTCTGAGAAGTACCAACTGGTGCTGAACAAGGAAACTGCCACATCAGGACACGCTAACAGTCCTTCTAGCTGGGACTCGTGTGGTGTGGCTGATGCCAACTGCTCCTGAGCAGAGACATGCGACGTCTGCCAGGAGAGGGTATTTTTGTGTGCGTCATACTGTCAATGACCACAGGCAAAGAAAAGAGAGGGGCAGGGGTGCCTTGGGGTGGGCAGAGTTAGGATGGTTTTGGCTGTTGGAGCGGGGAGGAGGGAGGTGAGCTCCCTCTTCACCAGGGAGGGGGTCAAAGAGCAGTCAGAAGAGCGGAGGTCCCTAGGTTGTCCATGGAGGGGTTCTGGTCTACAGCGCCAGTCTATTATTTTAATTACATGTGCCTCTATAAATCAGGCACATGATAAAGGACAAAAATCCCAGCAGCACCGTGCATTTTATTGGCTGAATCCTAAGGGTCTGATTCCCCTGTCATGCCAATGTAATTCTACTGACTTCACTGGAGTTACTCCTAACCTACAGCAGCGTGAGAGCAGAATCAGGCCTTCAGTCCTTACTTAAACAAAGCTCTCCCTGAGTCGAAGGCCACAAGGCCTGAGAGTACCAACACTGACTGTGCTACTGAAAGACTTGCTGGCTGGCTGGTCGGCCATCCTATTTACATACTGTACCTTGATGTCATCACATTGGTCCCAAAGACATTTTAGGATGTTTATAGGACAACATATTAAAAAGAAAGTGCGTTCCATTGTGCACCTATGTTCATATGCATAATTACTGCAACAGCATATGGGGTGTTTCAGATGGTGAGATCTGCAGAGGAGAAGGCTCTCACGCCAACAGTGGCCAGATTGTTTGGAGGAACAGATGAGTTCAATCTTAGCCAGCCAGCAGGAAAAGGGGAGGAAATATAGAGAGACAACCTTCGTAAGGTTGGCTGGAGCAACTCCGTGGAGGGTTTTAAAAACAAGTAAGGCACTAAGTGCTGCAGTGATCCCAGTAGAGTTGGCTTGAGTTTGGGGATGATGGAATTATTGTTTTTGGTGCATCTAAGAAGGTAAGATGTAGCATCCTGCATAGCCTGGGAAGCTAGGACTCAGGGAGACCATAGAGGATGGAGTCACAGGAGAGTAGTCGGGATAAGAAGAGAACCATGTTCATCTATAGCATGGAGGCAATGCACATCCCAGCAGGAAGGGCTATATCTTCAGTATTGCAATCCCAAGTGTTAAAAAATCATCAGCTAGGCCTGAAAAATAGAGATCTTGTAAATTAACAATTGTGGGGTTCTTGTTATTTTTCTTCTGGTGTCGTAGCCTTTAGAGGTCATGTTGTCAGGCTTTTTCTGGCTACAAACTTACTTTAAAAAAATGAAAGCTGAGATTCTCATGTAATCATAGGACTCCTGGAGCAGGGGCTTTGAGAAAAGCACCCAAATGCCAAGAGTTGGTAACTCTGTATCTTGTTCTGTGCAGATGCTACATTTCACGCTGGGACCTGTTGTCCCCGCTGTATCAAAGTTGAGGTTGGCTACTGACACGTTATTTAACGGGGATTAAGGTGTGGGTTCCAGACTCCTGCCAAATCACCTAAATGGATGTACATATCCAAGTGCCTTACGCAGTCCACAGGAATGCCCTTAGACAGGCTATCTAGTCTACATAGGTTCTCATACCACCTTCATCACCATAGTACCTGAGCACTTTTTAGTCATGCATTAAGCGGTACGACTAATATCTGACGTGCGAGTTGTTCTTGCTTTCTTCTCAGTGAGACAACTGTGTGTGCAATCCAGGGTTTTGTTTTGGTAGGGTTTTGATTTTTTTTAACATACGCACTGCTCTGGGTTTATGTTCAAGAAGGCAGGTTGGAAAAGTGCACTTTGCCCTTGGAACAGAAGGTGGTGATGTTTGGGATGATTATTAATTCCTGGTGGAATTTGTTCTACAATTTAGTCTTGGATTGGGCCCTGAGAAAGCTCTGTCTCCTGCACAGACATGCTTTACCCTTATTGTGGAAAGTTCGATTGTGCCACAGGAGCGGAGGTGTTACCACGGTTTTCACTCCAGAGCTTTAGGCCCTTTTAACAACCCTGTGCCCAGACCATGGAGTGCCTTGAAGCTCACTTGATATTCTATAAGAAACCAGCATAGAAAGCAGAGAACAAGTCTGATGTGCTTGCAGTACCCCATGTTGGTCAGATGTGCTGCAGTGTTTTGCATTAACCAGCAGTTCCTAAGGGCTGATAGCTTCATGCCAAGTGTTGTATTGCTATAGTCCAGAGCCAGACAGAGGTAGACGGGATACCAAAGGCCTGGTCATCATCCACCAGGCTGGGACAGACCCTCCGAGCCGACTAAAGATGGTAGAAAGTGTTATGTGCAGATGCTGCTACGCGACAGGACAGCGGAGAATCCAGCAGCGCGCCTCGCCCAGGTGCTGAGTTTCCCAACCGAGGGTGTGCCTCTTCAGAGGCCGCCAATGCTTCCAAGGGCTTCCCTCTGCCCGCCAGCGTCACCTCGGCCCTGCTCAGGTTCCGTCCCCGCACGCAGAGCCGACCAGGCGAGCTGGCTGGAGGTGGGGCAGGCCTGTGCGCGGCAGGATGGGGAGAGCCAGCAGCCCAGGGTCAGGGCTCTAGCAAAGCCCAGCCCAGAGGCCTACAGGGCAGCCCACCTAGTTAGGGCCACCTGTCTCTCTAGATAATACCCCAATCCTTCTCCCCTTTGCCCTCTGCCCTTTGCCCTCTGACCCTTGCCCTCTGCGCTCTGTTATTTCACCTCCCCCCGCCCCACAGGTCCACCGCGCGAGCCCCACCCTACGCGTATGACTGAAGGCCGCTCCCAGCCTATTAAAACCCTCCGCTGCAGCCGGAGGCGGAGTGGGGAGCGAACGCTAAATGAAACGATCCAATCGGAAGCAAGGAAACCCGGTCGACCCGCACTGGCCAATCAGAGGAGGAGAGGGCGGAGGCGGGGCTGAGGCCGTAGCCAAAGGGCGGGCACGTCGGTCGCTAGGGAGGCGTGAGGCCCCGGAGTGGGGAGGGGAGGCCGCGGGACGGGAGCTAGAGGGGGGGGAGGGAGGTAAACAAAATGGCGGCGGCGTGTTAGCTGCGGCGGCTGGAGGAGGCGGGGGCGAGGCGGCCCGGAGCGCTCGGAAGTGAGGCGGGAGTGGGGAGAGCGGGGCCCCTCCGCAGGGACAGGGCGGCTGCGGGGTGCCCCCTGAGGGGGGTCCCCTTGGGCCGTGTAGGGGGATCGCCCCCCCCCCCCGGCAGAGCTCCGGCTTGGGTAGGGGGAGCGGGGCCCCCGTTCAGGGGAGGCCGCTGAGGGAGAGAACAAGTGACCGCAGCTTCTCTCCGACCTCTCGGTGAGGGTAGGGCCAGCTCCCCCTTTAACTGATCTCCTGCCGGGGCGGGGGAGTCCTGCAGGGGGGGACGGTGCGCTCCCCCCCGACTGATCCCCTGTTAAAGGGGGGGGGCTGGGTGCGTTTGGGAGGGATAAGGGCCACCTTCCTCTTGGGGTTGGCTGGGGGAGGTCAGCTCCCTTGGACTCTGTTGGGTGGGGTATACTGGGGGAGTTCATTTTTTGCCCCTTTTGGGGGGCGTTTGCTGTGTGGTGACAGTGTGGGGGGGGGGAAGAAATTAGCTGGATCAGTTCTTCCTGATTAACACCTGTGGGGCGGCTTGGGGGGTTGTAAATGGGAAGAAAAGCCTCCGCAGCATTAGCATTTCCTGAGTGACCCCTCTCTAAGGGTGTGTTTTGGGGTCTTGTAAGGGGGAAAGAGCCCGCTCCTCCAATCACGCTTTAAGGAGGGGAGGACAGGCTGGGTGAAGTTTTAGTAGGATTTGTGTTGTCTGCCTACCTGACACCTGGACCAGTGGTGGTGACACATCATGTGTCAGGCACAATCCAAGTGGTTGAAGGATGCCCCTGGGAGATATTGATAGGCGCACAAGGCCTCAAACTTTCATAGGGGGGGGAAGAGAAGAAATTAGAATAGGTGTTGAAATCACCTTCCAAGAAACTTCGTTCCAGCTACCCAACGGCTGAGAAAATTATCCGAGCTCATACCTGGGAGGTGAGGGTGGCAGGGGAGAGTAAATGACCCTGCAATTCGCAGTTTGGAATTGGGAACCATTATCTGTTAGTAATGGAAAGTCATGAAAAAGACTTGACCATGTTTTTGTTTATCTGTGGTTCTGAAGCCCTAGAGGATGACCTAGCACTTACGAACCAATTTGCAACCCAGTAGAAGGTCAAGCGAGAGCAAGCTGACCTGAAAGAACCCAAGTGGTGGGATCAGGTCAATAGTAAAACAAATCCCAAACTGAGAAAGTACCTGGTGAGACTTTTTTGTTTTTATTAACGAGACATTGAGTTGTTGGAACCAGGCACTGGAATTTGTAGGACCCTCCTTGGCTGGAAGCCGCTCATAGTGGGGTTTTTTTTTTTTTAAATTAACGTTCGTACAATCTTCTGGAAAACTTTTATTTCAAGAAGGAGTAAAAGGGAGCGTTGGAAATTAAAGAACTGGATTAAAACCTTGAGCACTTAAGGAAAACAGGTTAAGGAACTTAATCCAGGATGGATGTGCAGGAGCCGCAGGAGTTGAGTATGTTTGCAGAGAGTGAACTGATGTCTGTGGGGATGGACACGTTCATCCATCGCATTGACTCCACGGAAGTAATCTACCAGCCACGGCGCAAAAGGGCCAAGCTCATTGGCAAATACCTAATGGGGGACTTACTTGGAGAAGGGTCTTATGGCAAAGTCAAGGAGATGTTGGACTCTGAAACCCTCTGTAGGAGAGCTGTCAAAATCCTGAAGAAGAAGAAACTCCGCAGGATCCCCAATGGGGAGGCAAATGTTAAAAAGTGAGTATGAGATTCCTATAGGTAATAATCAAAAGGTTAACTTTGGTCAGTATTTTCCAGCTGGCATTCTGTATTTTGTACAACACTGTGTATAGTCTTGCGTTTTGAAAGACATTTTCGAACTATATACATGCAAGAGTTGCTTCCCCTTGAAATGCAACCAACTCTGGGATAAAGAGTGCTCTCAAATACCACACAACAGTGGGGAACAGGGAAAGAAAACTTCATCTCAGAGGCATGGTGAAGCAAATGTTTCTACTTGTGTAAAACTTGGCATGTTACGGGTTCCCTAATGTCACAGAGCAGAAAGAACCTCAGTTTCTAAAGTCTTGTACAAAAGAGGCACATGGCTAATTGCATTGTGCTCACTTGGTCTAACCAAGGTTGTATAATTAAAACAAACTCTGCAAAGTCATGTACATATGCAGTATTATCAGTGTGTGTTGCACTTAATAGCCCGTGCCCTAGGGACTGTGCATTCTAGGTACCTGTTATATAGGTGGCAGCTTGGTCCAGTGCATTTGCACCTAGTGTGCATCAGGGGACATGGGGGTCTAGTCCTGGATCTGGTATTGATAAGTATGACTTTGGGAAGTCACTTATCTCTGTCTCAGTCAGTTTCTCCATCTGTAAAATGGGGATGATACTTGCCCACCATTTTTTTTTTTAAATGTCACTCAAGATTTATGGTTAAAGCACTTTAAGCAAGAGCGAAGTTATGTGTTGATAGATGTTTGTGCACAAACAGCTCAGTCCAGCAAAGTAGTTAAAGTACGTTGTAGGGATAAACCCGTTCTGTTTCATTAGCAAGCATTGTTCATTTTTCTTACCATTTCTTGATGTTACACTTAAAGTGCAATGACCCTTCAGAGACCACTGCATTTTCTGCAACAAACTGCTCAGTATAGCCATGCAAGATATGATTGTTTATCTGGAGTGACCAGGACTCTTCTGCTGCCAAAAAGAATTAATTCATTGCAACAGCTTATCTTGAAGCAGGAGGAACACTTGCAAGATGTTTTAGAAGTCTCTTGTGATGTTTCTGGTGTTACGTCTGCATGCTGTGTGTCGAGCCCTGACCTAGTGAACTCTTCATGTTTTGGTTTGGAGGGGTGTGTGTTTTGTGTTGTGTTTTTTAAGATTAGCTGGATGATACTTCATGGTGTATTAGGCCTTCTGTCAATTAGCTCTCCAGGTTTACCTTCTAACCTTGAGAGTACAGAGTGAACCGGCTCAGCTACAGCATAATAATGAAATCAAACAGGGGACTTTGCTGTGTTGGCTCCAGTTCATTATAAAAGTAAACTGCTGGTTAATGTGTAATAAAATGTTTCCTGCAGTGTGTTTCTTCTCTCCCCCCCCCCCCTTTGTCCCCTTCTCTCCCCCCCCACCAAGTTCTCCAGTTACATCAAGAACATCTCCAAAAAACCAGACAGGCTGCCTTCTCCTTAATTAAAACTTATTTTAAAAGCTCCTCCCTCCAAGTTCATAAAAATTCCTTGAATTAACCTATCAGCTTAATGGGGTGTGGGGGGGAGGGGGGACTGTGGAAGAGGTTTTGTTCTGAAAGGAACTTCGATGTAGAAATCTCCTGTGTTCTGTTTATTGTTTTTAGCTTCTCTGTGGATGTTTTTGTTCAGTTTCATCTAGCTGGTTTAGTTACCAGAGCAGTCTAGCCAGAAGATATTTTAATTTCTGAGACCAGCATGTGCTGTCCATTCAGTTGCAGCTGGCTATTACTAGCCATAGTTCCAAAGCACTCTATCGGAGTCAGGCTTTCACTTCAGTCTTCTAGCCAGGGTCTCTTTTAGCTCTATAACTGTACTAAAATGGCCTGTTTTTATCACCTTTTCTTCCCTCCCCCACTCGTTTATTTCATCGGCTTGTTGCATCTTGTCTTTTAGATCAAACTTTGAGTCGGTGGCATGGCTTTCCATGGGGCCCTGCCCTAGTGGAAGCTTCTAGGCACTACTGCAATATAAGTGATAAGTCTCCACCTATTTAACCGTTGTGCTCAAGGCTTGTTGTGGCAGCCTATTGAGATATGGGGTGGTCTGGCTGGGCAGCATGGGTGGGGACCAAATCCCAGTAGTGACCTAACCCCGGATAGCACTGCATCTGAACACTGTTCTAATGTGGCTTGGTTCCAGTCGTGCTGTCCAACCAAACGCCATTAAAACTTCAATCTGCTGCAGTCAGATTTGAGCAGCCTTACTTAAATGTGATTTAAACTCATTACCCCAGTGAGCTGTTCACATGCTATAGAAAATGGACTACTACCCGTTCTGAACTAAAACTAACTTCTGACATGACCTGACAAGATTCCACTTCCTTACTCCAAGATTATCAGAATGAATGAGTCTGCTGTCTATAGTCTGAGCTGTAACTTTAAATATATTGGGGCCTACTAATCCTGCACGGTTTACTTCAGTGGGAACACAATTGGCACAGTGTTGTTGGCACACTTGCAGTTGTTTGCTCTGCAGACCCTTTGTGATTCGGCCCATAGTCAGGCTTCCCCCTTATTGCTCTGAGTTGAGGAGTAATTGTCCCTTTGGATATGTGCCAACAATGCTTAAAAAGGACTGAGTCGCTCTGAGCAGTTAGCCTAGGATACAGAGCCTCTAACCTCCTGATTAACAGTTTGCATGTGGTTCAGTTTGGTATGTCCTGAAACTTGCTGCTGCCTGATTGCTGCTCAGTGGCCGATTTGACCTAAGTTTGGTCTTGGCCTAATTCCCATTAGGCAGGCGTCCACATTACAAAAGTCACGTCTGTGACTAGCATTAGCTGATCTCCTTGGCCTCACCAGAGAGGCCCAAGATTGAATGGGCTACAGGGACTGAGCTCCCTTCTCCCTAGAGATATGGCGCCCTCCAGATGAGGTTGAGGCACATAACTGGGGGGGTGGAGGAGGGAGGCTTGGTGTACTTTCTCTTGTATTTTACCGGTTGTGGGGAAAAATGTTGATCTAACACCATTCACCAGCACAACAGTCATTAAAAAGTTAATACTTAAAATTCCTTACAACTTTTTTTGTAATCAACCGATCCCAGTGGAGATCACTGCCTCTCTCTGCATAGTGGATCAGATTCCCAAAATGTCAAAGGATATCAGAAATAGTCCTTCAACATCTGTTGTCAAAGGTGGCTGTAGTGTGTGACCCCATAAGATCAAGGAGATTGTGATTTGTTAATCCTGGGGAGGTCTAAAATTAACTTGCCTTGAGATTTCTCGTGTGTTCGTCATAATGAGAGACATGCGGTGTTCATAGAGCGCAGGGATTGTATTTCCAACCTCACCCCTACATCACTGGTTTCTATTTTGGGGAGGAGGGGTCAAAGGGTTGTGAGTGGCTCGCAGATTTTATTGCGAATGTACATGGTGAGGTTCCTGATTTGTCTCTTTAACCATAGGGCAGTCTGCTGCTGGGCAAAAGTTTGATCTGGCTGTGACTTTAGTTATCTAACCTTAAAGCAGCCCGGTTTTTAGCTAATGCCATTCGAGAGCAAAATCTCTCTTTCTCTGCCATCAGGACCAGACCACCACACACTACTCTCTCCCTTTCCATTCCCCCAGTGGTGCATGCAGACAGAGGGCTCCTCCAAGCAAGATAGGGGTTGACATGGATGCATTACATTTAGCAGATAAGATGGCCCTTTGCAACTGGACTTTCAAATTCAAGCATAGCTGAGTTTGGATGACAAAGTAACAGCTGAGTGACACAAGCAGTAAGCTGGAGATTTGGAACTGTAGAAACCTTGCAGACATTCTTGTGTTTACTGGAGGTGAAGTGTCAATGAGCGTAGTGCTCCCAGTTGACTCTCTGCTGGGTGTTTATCCCCAGCACAGAATCGCTGCATGATGGCACAGTTATTGGTCTTTGCTCCAGCTAGAACAAGGGCTCTAAATGTCTGATGTTGCGAGTGAGGGTGAAAGTGCCTTGGCATGGTGTCTGGGGACCTGGGGATCCTTTACAGAACACTCCTGCAGTACGGTTGACTTGTCAGCGCTAAGAGACCCTCACTTGCTTGAGTCTTAAGGGCCCATCTGTCCTACGTATTCTGTCTGGGCACCAAGTGGCAATATAGGCACCATCCTCACAGTGAAGAGTAAGCCAACCATGCTCCAGCCCTGATTTCTTGCTACCCATAGCTCTGTCCTCTAATATGATTGGAGCCATGATACTCCTAATCAAACCATGTTAGTATAGTTGGGCACAATTATATTGTAACCTGGTGCCCTAGCATGGCTGCAGTTGCGGTGAAGTTAGAGCCATTTCTGAAATCCCATCATAAAACAATGATGCAGGGGGACCTGGTTACAACATGCGAGTCCCTGACTGTTAACACACAGTTTAATCCTGTCTACACCCTGTTCTGTTTTTTTTTCTTGGTTCCTGGCTAACGTCCAAGGCTGTAGCATGGTTAATACATGTTCCTGATTCATTTACGTGGCAAGAATAACTCTTTTAATTTTGTCTCCTACCACAGGAGCTTCATGGGCCCAGAAGTTGTGACCTCAGATGTTGATTTGAGTCTTTTGAGCGATTTGCCCTCCCCCTGCTCTTGTTCATCATTCTGCTCATGGCAAATGATCTTTTAAGGTTCCTATAGATCCTGGTGGGGATCTTGAGGGTCTAAACTCCTCGGTGTGTAATGATTGTCTCTCTGGGTAATAGTGGGCATCCCATTTTGTGTGGGGAAAGGTTTGGTGTGGCCTCTTCTGCCAGACAGTGTTGTGGTTAGCTGCTACCCCAGCTAATACAAAAGGTGAGCTTAGGAGGGATGCTAAAATAGGTGAAAGAAAACCAGATGCTTACTTGTCTCCAGCAGCACAAGTTTAATAAAACTAAATGTTAATAGTCTCTCACTTAATTAAGTGCTTGGGACTTTCTGTTGATATCCCAGGCGTCCTGTACGGTACTTACCATTCTCAGCAATCACATTCTGGTTTGAATACCTTGCTCGTTACAAACCCCTCGGGGTTTGAAATGGGTAGGTCAGCAAGCAATGTGACCACTTGCTGCTTTGATTGACAAATCAAGAGCCTGTCAACCCTGTCTTGTGGGCAGCGGCCTATAATGGGGCTGGGCACCTGTTAGCGTCCTGCAGTAGGTCATGCATTTTGCGCTTAGTGGCTGTCTAAAGCTGGCTTGTAATGCACCGTCAAATTGCAAGTTTCGTTCTTTAGGTAAGTCAGAAAAGGCTTTGGTGCCTGGCCTGCATGTGTTACTCTGTCAACCTGTGTGAAGCCAGATGCCTGGATTCAGCTGTGAAGTAGTGGGAACCTTTGGCTAGTGTGTCTATAGAAGAACTCATGGGGGTGGTTGCTCCATGAGCATGTGTCTGTAACATCAGACACTTGACACTGACAGAGGGTGTGGGGTGTGTCAGTGCCTGCAGCTAGTAAGGAAAAAAAATCCCACTGTCTTAACCTTTCTCTAGGATTCCTCCCAGAGATGCGCACGCAAGTTAGAGCTGGGAGAAATCTGTGGAGCTCTGAAGAGCTGATCTGTTTGTGCAGGCTTATGTGCTAGTGCGTTTCTGGTGCTTTAAACTTCTGGGAAGATGAGAGCTGTCGGGATCAGATCGCTGTGTTTAGCAGTGGCTGTCAGAACACTTCGTACCTGTACTTCAGTGTTATCCCCTCAGAGGCCTCCAAATACAGCTCAGTACAGAGGCACAGAAACAGCCTTGGGTATTTCTTGATATCCCAGTTGAGGGTGGAGATGGTGGCAATGGTGCTATACTAACAACATGGCCTGGGCTGCTGGGGGAGAGGGAGCATGCGAGGGACTAAAGCTTGGGAAGAGGATATTGACTGTGCAATACAAAACAGTATCCCCCTGTGCTAAATCTGTTCATATTAATAGAGCCTGGCCTATCCCCTCTCTCTCATGAGAACCTGTGTGATAAGGGCTTCCCTCTCCAAAAGGGGGCTAATCAGTCAAACCTATTCAACCAGAGCAAAGTTTTTTAGGTCAGTGGCCTTGTTCCTGAGCTGCCTCTTCTATTCTTGCCTCCTCCCAAAATGAATCCGCAGTTGTACTGCAGTGTGGCCTGGGGCCTAGAAGGCCGATTGCAGCTTCAAACTGGTCATCGAGCAGGCGCTGATGTGCACTTCCTGAAGGATGAGGGCTTCTGTTTCTGCAGGGCTCTGAGCCCCCGCTGTGACAGGCAGTAATATTCCTGCAGTTGTCCCAAAGCTTGGGCTCCTTGTATACTGAACTATCATGCCTTTAGATGGGTCCTATCCAAATGTTAGAAGCATAAAAAATGGGCAGAAAAACAATAAAGCAAAGGGTGGTGAGCTGCAGTGATGAATTGGGGGGTTGGAAAAAAAGTCTCAAGGCTTCCTGCATTAACCACATCTGCAGCAGCCAAAAAGGGGGGCTAATGCCAACCTCTGCAAGGCTTAGCTTTTCTCAGTGTGAGGCTTTCACTGGGGACAGGTAAAAGCAGTTTGCCGCAGAAGCACTTTGTTAAGGTTGGAGGGGAAATCCTTCATGGTGTAACTGATTGTGTATGATGGTAACTGGTTTTTTTTAAAAAAAACCAGCTTTTGTGAAGTGACTGATCCTGCTCTGCTGATGGTGTGCAGCCTGGTTAGTCACATTGAATCTTATCTGGAAGCTCCTGTAACAGGAGGGGAAATGTGTTCTTTTTTGTATTTATGATGTAAACACTTGCCAAATGGCTGTCTAGAAAGCAAACGTCCCATGTCTCATGAACTATCTCCACAATTGTCATTAATTGTCCCCTCCACTCCTCTTGTTAGTGATTTTTTTTTTTTTTGGGAGAAGCCAAGGATTAATGAGTCTGAACTCTCCTCTCATTCACAGGCTCACCTTGAGATCAGGTTGAGGCATGCAGCTGGCAGTGTGAGAAAGTTTGCACTGCCCCCGTCAAGCTGTATTTCTTCCTCGGATAAATGGAGAATTCGAGTTTCTGAGGCTGACATGTTTTTCTATCACTCCACTCACATGCAAAGCTATTCTAAATCTAGTGGAAATGTGTTCTTTGGACCTGTCTAGATTACAAAAGTTGTATTGCATTCAAAAACATTTCTTTCTGATCGAGAGAGAATGCGATGCTGAACATGATTTGTTCTGGTCTAAGCTGACCACTAGCTGGATTGTCCACAATCGTATTCAAACACGATAAAATTTTAGAATGTAGATAGACCCTCAGTCTACCAAGCTCTGCAGTGTGCAGCTCTGCTGTGACCCTTCAGTATTGCTTGACTAAGATCAAGTGAAGTATCTGAATACATACCTTATCAGGATTTGACCTGCATTTTCAGGAATATGGATTTAGAGATCAGAAGTCCCTTGCATCTCTAACATGTATGATCCTCCACTCATCTTCTGCATAAGATTGTTCATGATTGCTAAAAGTCCATTTCTTACTCAGCTGACAAGAAAAACTTAATAGTAGCCAGAAAAAATATAAAGGTCGATCTGTAAAGGAAAATGGAGAATAGATTAGAAATTTAGTTTTGGTTCTTTACTTGTATTCATCTTTAATTTAAGAAATTATTCCTATATGTTTACATCTAGACACTCCTGGTTTAGTGCGGTCTGTCTTTTTTCCTGATTCTGAGGATGGTTTTGCAACTTTATGGAGCAATTCACTCTTTAGTCCTCTAGGACATGGCAATGCTCAGTAATGCTTATGGGGGCTGACCCAAGCTCCATTGACTTCAATGGACTTTGGCTCGGGGGGCTAGTCTAAACTGTGGCTGCAAGGATGTTTCATATATTTGATTACCGTGTTTTAGCAGGTGTATGTTCATTCCAAGGATAATACTGAAATAAAACTTCAAAGAGGAGGTCAAAAGAACCTTGAATCGTAACAATTATCAGCTTACGTCAGAATCTTTTCCTGTACTCGGAAAACTCAATATTGATAGTACATATATTTGGGAGGGGAAAAATGAAGCTTTGCACATTTGTAAATGTTCCACTCCCATGTTTGCTGGCTGAAAGCTATAGCACTAGACTAGTGCATGAAAATTGAAAATTGACTTTTGTTTTTAATCATATTAACACTGACCAGTCTATTATTGTCTCAACTGAGTGAAATGTTAAAATATATAATAGATTTTTAAAACCACAGCAAGATCTTTTTTTACAAATTGATTTTAGTTAACTTTTGGGTTAGTTGCCAATAAACTTTAGTTCGTTTTGCCAAGAGGAAAAAGAAAAGTTAACTTGTACTTCAAAGCAGAATCTTCTGGGACCTCATTGGCTCACAAAAGCCATGTGGATAAATACCATCTGTAGCTGTGCACTCGTGAAAAAAACAAATGTATGATTCATCATTCTCCATCAATACTGGCAACCCCTTACAACAAAATCCTAACAAGCTTAAACCTAACGGAAAAACCTTGTGGACCAGATAGCGGAAAGGCGTAATTTGCCTCTCTCCTGCTTTCTGTTATATCTGAAGGCAATTCTTGCCTGTAGCTCCAGCTTGATAAGCTAGTGTTAAACTGAGCAGTAGTGGCCTCCCACCTCTCTAGGGGCAAGCGAAAGAAGATAGTTGTCCGCTAGCAGCAGTCAGTCTCTATGTGGGCTCATTATCGCTTATTATGAATGATGTAGTATTGCAGTGTGCTCTGTGTTGGGGTGCCCCTGAAGATCACCTAGAAATTGACCAAGTCCAGCAGATAGTGCTAAGTGGTGGAGTACATCACACTGATATGCCACACTCTCTGTGTGCTTCCCCATCCAACAGGTCCATTTCAGGGTCCTGCCCCTTACCTTTAAAACCCTATATTGGGTAGGACCTAGTTATCTGGAAAACAGCACCTGTCCCTGTGTTCAGGGATGCCCAACAGAACTCATTAAGGGCAAGGCATCCTCAGTGGAAGGTCCTCATCTGTGGAATTTCATTACTTGGAGGTTAAGTTAAATTATACCCTAGAAGGTAGCAGGATTTGAATTCAAGACTTTCTGCAAACTTCTTCCTAAGAAGGTGGAATGGCCCTGGTTGCATTGGTAAACATTCCACCTAGATTGGTGTCTGCCTAGGACCTTGTCTATGCTGGGAAAATGTCATGTTTTTAAAGTGTTAAGTGTGATTTTTGCTCTTGGTGTGGTCAGGGATATTAGGGTTTAAAAACACATTAGCTGCTTGTGATTAACTGTAGAGTGGACCTTAACATCTCATGCTGTTCACTAGCATGGGGTCAGGAAGGAATTTGCCCTTCCCACCACCTTCTTGCCCCTTCCCCTCCCACTATGTACACTAGACAATTAGCTAGCTGCATTACAGGGTTTTTCCCTTTTTCTGAAGTATCAAATACTTGCTACAGCTGGAAGCAAGATACTGGACAGATGGGTCAGTGTTCTTATCCATTTGGGCAAGTCTAATAAGTCTGGGGATAGCATAAACCTTCCCTTTAGAAGAGACAGTGTCTTTTCCCTTCCCTGGTTATATTTTGGCATGAACCCATATTCTTGCAGTCTGCCTTGTCATGGTGACAGTAAGCAGAGGTTACCCCCACATGAACTTGCTAGGTATAAGGATATTGCATGTGTAACTTCTTCAAAAACAAAGCAAATTCACAGCTTGAGGGACCTATTTCAAATCTACGGGTTTCAGGAAATCTGACACTAAAGAGGAAATTCCGTGACATAAACCACTGTTCCCAGGCAGTAGTGATAAATAGGATGCGTACAGAAGGGACTTCTGTATTACGATTTGAACATAGCCCAGCCCCATTGATTGGTGTCTGGGGATGGAGGAAAAGGGGTGTGTAAATTCTTCTTAAGATGGTCTGGTTATATCCTCATGCCTTTTTTTTTTTTTTTTTTTTTTTTTTTTTTTTAAATATGCCACTGGTTCAATCCAAAAGCAAAAATTCACCCTCTCTCTTCTTCATAAGCCTGGGACAGATTGGCCTAGTTAGTATCCATAGAGGAGGGGAATCCCTCCCCACATGCACATACTTCAGATAACATTGGTGGTGGTCTCTGGCCTCAACTTAAAACTTATGTGATGCATTTAAATTGCATGTTAAAATATTTTTTTAATGGTAGCAAGTGAGGGAGACATGGAGCCAGAGCAACTGAAAGGGAAGCTTGGAAACTTTAAAACTAATGTAAAAGCACAAGGAGATCCTAGAGTAGGGAACTCTGCTGCCCTGGCTGAGGGGCAGGACAGAATGAGCTCGGCCCATCCTGTCGGTGGGAGTTCCAGGTACAGAGATCTTGCAGTTCCCTAAAGTTCTTTCCCATTGCCATTAACCGTTTCTCTGAAGTGTGCAAGCATTGCTAGGATGGATCAAATGCCTTACCGACATTTCTCCCATGTGAAGTTTGGAAACAGAAGTGTATTTGGAGGGGATCAGAGTCTGGCAATTGTCTCTTCTTACTACTTTGGATCACACCACTAGCTAAATTTAAGAATAACTATTCCTCTGGGAAGTGGCCTGTTTGATTGGTCTCCACTCCAGAGATGGCTGCATTTCAGTACCTTTTAAAGAAAATAGCTGCATAGACATTGCTGCTTGGGCTGGAACATAGGTTCTCAAGTCCCCCCCCTTCTCTCTCTCTCCCTCCCCACGTCCCTTCCTGAACCACAGTGTCTCCACAGTTATTTTTAGAGCACTAGCTTGAGCCCGTCCAATACAAGTCTGTGGACCCAAGCGAGAAGAGACTCTCCCAGATGCAGTATAGACATGCCCTTATTGTGCAGTTCATGGAGTGCTTCAGGCTGCAAGGCACTGTAGGAATGTACCATATTTATTAATCTGATCAAGGCAGACTTATTTAATACTTGTAGCAGTACTTGAAAGTATGAGAGAGTGAATCGCATGGGTCAGGCATTTAAGAGCCTCTTCAATATTGATAGTTTTCTCTAACCTTCCCAGCAAGCAGTCTTTTAAATGTGGCTTCGCTCCCTCTTCTCCACTTGTTTATTCTAAGCTCTCAACCTGTCTCCCTTCATTATGAAGAACCTTGTTAGACCTACACTAATGCTGACTGCAGTTTCCATGCTAATTTAATCTACTTCAGCCTTTTGGTCATGACTATAATTAGAGCTGCTAAATCGCTTTGCAAATCTATCTACATGTAAACTAAACAGACTCTTCTGAGCTTCACCTGGTTATCTTGCGGTCATGGGTTAGTTGTTCGGATTGTGTTTTTTTAAAGTAGTGGTGGTAAAAGACAGAGGGCCCAGATGGAATTCCCAGAACTGCCCTGGAATTGCAGGGAAATGTCTCGGTTAATGACATGATTTTGAGAAGAAGCACTGCTTAAGCAGAGCTGACTGCACTTCTGATTCTTAGGGGTTTTTGGAAAGATCTGTTAGGGGCAGTTATTGGTGTACCTTCATAGAATCTGAGTCATTAATAGGTCTAAGTGGTTCGTTTGCACTGTAGATGGGTCGTTGCTATTACTAGCTGGCTAATTGCAAATAAGGAGTGAGTTCTTGGTGAGTTATGTATTTTAGTGCAGGTGTAGCATTCAGGCAGAAGATTATGGCTTTTGAGGTTGGTTGCTTGGGTACTTTACAATGCTGATCCTCAGAATCATAACACTTGAAATATAAGGACATTTTTAACAGTTCCAGGTGGCTGGTGATGGGGAGAAACAGACGACAGTTTGGTAGAGGCTACAGAAGGTATTTTGTATAGCTTTCCACAACAATCTCAAACTCTTTCCTGCCTTTGAATGACTTCTGTCAGAGGAGATCTGTGCTTTGCAAGCATTAACCAGACACCACCTCTCCGTGAGAAGGAGGAAAATGGGGGAACTGAGGAGAAACTGAAAGTTCACTAGGGCCTTGGCTGTTGCTTCTGATTTTTTGATTTTTTTTTTTATGTGGAAAATGCTCCCACACTACAGTGCTGGACAGCAGAATAAACCGTAAGATCGAAGCAAAAATGTGAAATCACTGTCGCAAGTAAGGGTGCATCATCACTGGGGACAGGGATGATGGTATGGGGGGTTATTTTTCCTCATGCTAGCGAATGCATGATAACTAACGTGAGGTAAAAACCTAGTGAAGCCAAGGCAGTTTGTAGTTTTTACAAGTCTTACCTTGTGTTTTTTAAATCAACCTAAGAACAGACCTTTTCTCCCATTGAAGACGTGCCCTATGATACTTGACCTTGGTTTGCTCTTGGCAGTGCACACAATTTAAAAAAGTAGGTTACTGGATATTCTGTTTTAGCAAAGCTAAATCTCAGAGCAACTGGAGTTGGGACGTGGCCTACAGCTCTGATCAACTCAAGCCTGGCCTAGACACTGCCCAGATAACAAAACCAGGGCTCTTTCTCATATCCAACCCCAAAAGTTGAAGTGTAAGGCTAGCTTGTTCCCACTTCTCAGCGAGTAGTACTGATGCACCTTTGTGTTCTTCATTGGAGTCTACCTAAGACTTATACAGGCAAATTCTGACACTGGAAAATGATTAGGAAACCAGTGCAACATTTTGATTTTTACAAATTACTCACTTTTCTAGTTTCAACAAAGCTACAGTACACAATGTTGTTCTGAAGATGCCTTTTCTCTGTAGCTGGCTTTGTAGCAAGCAGTAGTCTGTTTGTGTCCCAAAACCAGGACCCATTTACTGTAACCATGCACAGAAGTTTGGAAGGTGAGAGAGGATAAAATCTTAGGGTTTTTCTGCATGGGGAAATTGACTGATGTCACTGTAGCTGAATAACTATTGCACTGTAATTATTCCAGTATAATTCCCCCCTGTGAACACTATTTTGGAATAAAAGTGACTTATTTCAAAATATTCTGTTTGCAAGGTTCCTTGGTGTCTATTTTTTTTAAGACACAAACCACTCTTTAACCTGTGTTGCATGTTAGCCCGAGGTTAATGACTCGTAACTGAGGGGGTTGGTATAGTGGATGAAGTAACTACTGGCTACCAGTGCCCTCGCTTGTCCTTCTTGTGTTCTTGCTTAACACATCACTAGTAATCAACCCGAACGGAATGTGACTCCCAAGGTTTGCACTGCGATTACTTTATCGTGCTGAAGGACATCCAGGACAAGTCTCCTCCATTGTTGCACTGCTTGTCTGCATGGCAGCAGCATGGGCCCCAAGATATGATCCTCCACTGTGCAGTTGTGCTTTTGGGGGGAGGGCGGGTGAGCCACTGCTAGACTCCTTTCGGGTATTGTGCGGTTGGGGTTTAAATTTGAGCAAAGAAAGTCTGCCCCCCCAGCTGTTGAAACTGCCTTGGCAATATCTCTCTCTTCATGCCTCCTTGGTGCTTTGTCTGGATCAGTGCAGCCATCTGAAGCAGAGTTCAAGTCTTCAGTGCTATTACCTGTCTTATCTGCTGGAAGAAGAATAATTTTTTTCTTATTGGCTTTTGATCTCAGTGAGCAATCCCTAGGTGGCTGGAATGTAAAAAATGCAGCTGGCTCTGACGTTATGCATTGCTCTCTGCATGCTTGCATCAGTCGGGCATCTTGCAATGTTTACATATTTTCCTGAAAGAGAGAATCTGAGGTCTGCTAGGCACTGTGTGCTATAACCCTTTCAAGGTAAAAAACTGTCTTCCCTTTCTTAGCACCTTCCACTTGAGGATCTCCATGCACGTCATGCAACTCTGTTCTTGTGAACCCTTGAGGGAGTTTCAGGATTGTTCTGGGACATTAGCATTGAGATTTTTATCTCTGGATAGAAGTAGGGAGGGGAAAGGGGTACTTTTAGGTTTCCTTTCTAAGGGCTTGTCTACACTGGCACTTTACAGCGCTGCAACTTTCTTGCTCAGGGATGTGAAAAAACATCCCCCTGAGCGCAGCAAGTTTCAGCGCTGTAAAGCACCAGTGTAGACAGTGCACCAGCGCTGGGAGCCACGCCCCTCATGGACGTGGTTTAATGATGCCAGTATAGACTAGCCCTAAAGCCTGTCAGTTGCAGGTAGCATACATTGGATTACTAGATTTTTTTTTTATGGAATATTAGTAGCTACTAGTCTTGTCTTGACTTTAAGCATTAATACATTGACTGCTTAGTGACTGATAACCTGATTCTTTATCATCTTTATTATTATGTGGCTGTAGCTTTATATAAGTTAGGCAGTCTTTTGGCCATTGTACAGTATAAAGAAATAAAACTAGATGATAAACATGGCAAGTTAATGGATGCTGTAGAAAATAAAGGTTTGCAATTAACTTGCTAAGTCACTCAAAAGACTTGCTGTGGAGAACTTAATAGGGAGATCCGGAAGGCACTTCGCCCCCTGTTCCTGGAACTGTCCTGTCTGTCTTTTCAGATGCTGAGCCCAGGAAATGAGGCGCAAGATCAGAAACCTACTGTGAACTCTAGAAGGGAGGGAAGCTACATAAATCAGGAAGACTTGTACTAATCTGAACCTGGCTTAAATGCACCCTGACAAAACATTTTGATTAAACTTGTGTTAGGGGTCTGCGCTGCCAGCTTCCAAAGTTGTGGCAAATGTCATAAAAAGAATATAAGAATGAATAAATAAAAAATAGGTATATCTCCATATATTTATTTATCTCATAGAACTGGAAGGGACCCCGAAAGGTCATCGAGTCCAGCCCCCTGTCTTCACTAGCAGGACCAAGTACCAATTTTTGCCCCAGATTCCCTAAGTGGCCCCCTCAAGGATTGAACTCACAACCCTGAGTTTAGCAGGCCAATGCTCAAACCACTGAGCTATCCCACCCACTAAATAGCCGTACTGGGTCAGACCAAAGGTCCAACCAGCCCAGTATCCTGTCTGCCGACAGTGGCCAATGCCAGGTGCCCCAGAGGGAGTGAACCGAACAGGGAATGATCAAGTGATCTCTCTCCTGCCGTCCATCACCACCCCCTGACAAACAGAGGCTAGGGACACCATTCCTTACCCATCCAGGAATGCTGGAGAGTGGAGGGTGCGGGGACCCCCACTTGCTCTGGCCCACGGGCCCCACAAAACCCTAATCCATCCCTGGGTGTTGAGTGCTAGTTACCATTGAAAACAAGGCCACTTGTTTAGGCTCCCAGATTTTGATTTGGGTGCCTAACTTTGGACATGAGGGCCTGCAGATTTTTGGTTGGCATATCTCTAAGCAGCATGGAGTCCCTTCCCACCTGATGCACACTCCCAGACCACCAGGCCAGGGTACTTCAGTGCTATTAAGCACCTCCCGCAAATCCCTGTTTGTTCTTTGTTCTTGTTTATCCTCATCCAAATATTGATCTAGTCTTGCTTCACTTGGGACATTTGGCAGGGTCAAAGCACAGGGTGATTTAGCTATAGGCCATGTTAATGGACAGATTGGGAATACTAGTATTGGAGTGGGGTGAAAGAGCTTGACTCTTAAATGAGGGAAGGAGGTGGTTGAGTTATAATTTCTAAATCATTGCATGATGAAGACTTTTTAAATGTCTATTGACTCTACCCAATATCCCCTACAGCAAGTGAAATTAAATGTCCAGAGAACCCTTAACTTGCTGATTTCCAAACTTTTAATAGGACTAAGGGCGATCTCATTTTACCATTACCATGTATAGACTTGGAAAGGTTAATGCAGACTACTTAAAGAAAATCCCCTGGATTGTTAACTTCTGTCTGCAGCTTGAGGGCCATATTGTCTCCGTGACTTAGTTGGAGCTATCCAAGCAACTTGTCTAATGCATGGGAGGATAATGTCATCTTTGTCAGTTCCAATTTATTGCAGATTTGCTTTTCTTTTTAGAATTTGTGGCATATTGTGGGCCTTTGTGCAGGGTCATCAGAAATGTTCACTCTCACAGTGCAGCGGAATATCCAAAAATGGAAAAACTTATTTTCTTCTAGAGAAGACAAACATCATTTTGCAGAATTCTGTCATCCAATTTGGGTGGAAAAACACAAATCAACTGCCCATGCTGTAGATTATTTGGAGCTTGAATTGTTACATTTAACTCATTGGCTTCGTTGGATCACTCCAGAAGAGGCTCATTGACCTTAGCTATACAGGTAGTTTGGGTGGAACTTGTGGTACTTCTGTTCAGCTGGTAGTTCACCTCAACCGTAAGTGGCCAAACTAAAACTTGCCCATTTAAAATAAGAGGCCATGGAAACCTTTGATATGGCTATGGAGGTGTGGTCTGCAGTGCCATATCCCAGCATGCAATGCTGCGCTTGGCCAGAGTGGCGTTCCATTCTCTACTCCTCTCAGGATGCACCTCTTTCCAGGGTGACCGAGGCTGCAAACTGTCACACTACAGCTTGGATCTGGCTCTCTGCTTCCTAGCAAGTTGCCTGTGGAGCCCTTAGTCCAACTTTGGGTGTCCCCTTTGTAGTCCAGTGAAAACACCAGAAAGAAGTGGGCTGCTCTTCTTCTCAAAGTATTGGGTCTAGTTTAAATGGCATTTCTTGAATGGCACATCTGTGCTGAAAACAGGTTCAGTGTACAAATCCACATTGTGAACTGTAATAGCCCATGCACAGTGGAGACATGGGTGGCTGGCTCCCCCTGCCAGAGAAGATGCTCCATGAACCTGGGGAATGTGGAATAGAATAATAGCTTTAGTTCTACTTGTTAGCAAAACAAATGTTCTTTCCAGAAGGAGTCCAGGCTAACCTTGAGGCCCTTTAGATAGGCTTCACTGTTCACTTTTTTCCCCTACTTTCCATATGTCTGTTTCGCTTGTAACACCTTTTTTTCTGGGCCTGGGGCTGTTGTACCTTTTCAAAGCTCTGTTAAAGCCTCAGCTAATTTGCCAGCAGGTGTTGCTACTGAGTGATTGGAGGTTAAACCTTTTGCACGGGCAAGCTGCCTGCATAAAGCCCCCTCCCCCCTGCTGGTTTTAGGGAGCAAAAGACAGAACAGGGCTAGAAATGGGTGGAGGGGGGTCATTGAGGCCGTCTCAGGATTCCATCTCTAAGTAGTATCCACTTGATAAGAGGGCAGGGGGAGGCCCCCGAGGTTATTTTGCTGGTGCTACTGCTGTGGAGAGGGGGTGGATTACCTCCCACTTCTAAGAAATGTCTAGCCGTCCTCTGCAGATAGTTATGCAGTTCTGGAGCACCCAAAGCCTGTGGCTGTCGAGCATTTGCTATCTTAGCATATTGCTTGTAATAAGAACTCTGCACATACTATAACTCTACAGCATAAAAGAAAAGAAACCCAAGGACTTGCAGTTGTATTTGCCTTCCCGGTTATGTTGACGACTTTATTTATTTGTTTGTTTTAACTGTGTGCTTGACGTACAAAAGCCCAGCCACATGGATTATGTTCTAACGTGGGGGGAAATATTTGAATTGGAAGGGAGTGTCAGATTCTGCCTGAGGCTAAAAGTTCGACTTCCTGTCTAACCCTGTAGCTTGTGAAAACTGAATTTGAATGCACTCTTCTTGCTCTGTGTATTTTTTTTAGACTTCTAAAAAAAATTCCCACATATTGACACACAAAAAATCGTACATATCTTCTGTTGTGCTTCGCTTGCTGTGGCTACTGAAAATAGGCCAGTCAGATTCACTCTGTTTCTAGTTGGTTTCACTTTTCAGGCCCTCCTGTGTTAACACAATAGTTTCCTTGTGTGGGCTGCAAATGCTACCGGGGGGAGGAATATGTCTGAATGGAAACAAACCTACTTTTTAAAAAAAAGAACTTAGCCATTTTATGGTTTTGTAAAAAATCTTTGTCTTCAGAAACTAAAATTAGGGCTTGAGATACCAGTGTCCTATTAAAATGCAATATTTTTTGCAAACACTTTAAACCCATCTGAATGTTTGACATTAATTTGGAACAAATCGGAACTTCAGCCAAGGGCACTATGGAGCTGCCCAGATAGTTTTCTGTTGCATAAGAGGAATTTAGATTTTTATTCAGCACGATCCACCTGTACCTAATTCTTGAATCTGCAGTTTTAGTATATACAGGTGAAGGATGTGATTCCAGTCCAGTGGAGACCTCTGGAACAACCTGAACACTAAAGAACTCTTGCTGGCTGTTGCAATGCTGTTGGGATTCACCACTCCCCTGGCAGTCTGAGATGTCTGTCTTCCCTTTTATGGCTATGGATCCAATGCGCGGTGTGAGATGTAATGCACTTGGACAGTGACGATGTTGCTCAGTCTCAAGGCACCTTTGATAGCGAACTCTCCTGTGTTAAAGCAAGGGGGGAGATGGGGAATGAATTATGGTAGATTTCCTTCATAGGCGCAGCCTTGATTACTTGTGTATCTCCTTGAATAACCACTCCAGGAAGAGTGGTAGCATGTGTAAGCTTTCTCTTTGCATAATTAACCTTCCTTGGTTAATTCTCATATGGAATAGTAACCAAGAAAAGCTTGAGTTGAAGTAACAAGTCCTTGTCCCTTCCCCATCCCCACGTATTCAGTGCATGTGGATACCCATTGGCAGTGACTGAGAAGGGTGTTGTGGAGGTGCTGACACCTTGCTCTGAAGTATAGAATGTTTAATTGCAAACCGATTAACCTCATGTTGCACTCTTTACTGTTTAACTGTCTAATGGAGTATTCTTGTTTTGTCAGGACACCTTATGGGAGACTCGGTAGTCATCCTTGCATTTTGAAATTTTGTTTTATTTACTATTACAGTGATTTTAGCTGTTATCTATCTCTCTCTCAGATTAGAGGGGGAAATATCTTACTCCAGTTTGATCTTGTGTTAGATAGGAGGTCAGGCTAGATGATCTAATTGGTCCTTTCTGGTCTTAAATTTTATGAGACTGAATTTCTTTAGTTGATTTTTGGCATCTGCCTAAAATCATGCAGTCAGTTGATTAGTTGTGGAAGCCTTGTGTGAATGATGAACAAGGAAAGAGTAGTCCTAAAAGTGACTATAAAACAGCAATTGACCATAGGAATTAAGGTAAGGTGTAGTACTTAGCATTGGTTTTTTAACTCCTTTTGGAAAACACTAGATTTCAAGTTGATGCTCCCTTAAATGAGGAACATAAGAATTGTCCCCCTGAAACAGAATGATGGTCCATCTAGCCTATTATCCTGTTTGTTACAGTGCTTGATGTAGACTGCATCAAAAGGAGTAAGGCGCCTAATTATGCCTTGTTGCCCTATGCTGTGACACAGCACAGTTCTATTTCTTGCTTCTCTTGCTGCTGATAAATGCATTGATAGCCCTAGCAATTTTATCCTAGCTCATGTAACCACAGATGATGGTGTTCATACATTCAGAATCATGAAGGGCAGAGAAAAAGGGTTTCTTAGAACTGGGCATCCAAACAGTTTGGTAGATGTTATGTACAATTCATGGTCCATCTCTAGAGGCTCAGATGCAGAGGCCAGCCGTGAATTCTAGCCTTCTAGCGTCTCTAGCAAGAGTGCTTGATCTGGGAAAAACTCATGAATCTGCTTCCTGCATATTGTAAAATTCAGGGTAGTTTTGTGACTTCTGCCCTGAACTATTGACTGGAAAGGATGCAGAGTCCATCTGTAGTCACTTGCTGGAGAAAGACATATCCTGTAAAGGCAAGCAGTCTGCAGGGCATGGATGTCCCTGTGCACTGTCTTCCTTTGCTAGCAAGCAGTGTTCTATCTGGATGACATGCCAGTGGAACCCTCTGGTCAGCTTCCTATGTGGGGTGACATAGCATTAGATTGCTCTTCCTGTTATTGAGTTTGCAGTTGCTCAGCTGTTCCTTACTAGACAAATGGGGAGGGGACCCTCCCCCCCAGTGTTCCTCTATAAAACATTGAGTGAAATAAGCCTAGCCAAACTTGATGGATACCCTGGCTACCAGATGTACCCTGGAAAGAAAATTGCAATGAAAAACAAGCCTTTAGGTTGACAGATGCTGCAGTTCATCCCAACGCTGTGTGCCAGCACAACTGGATCTTGTGAACAATTCCACCGTTTCCTTACTCTCAATTAAACATCCTCTTGCTGTGTTGGGAGCCAAACACAACAGCATTGGACTAATGCATGTGATGCAAGAGAAACTGCCTAGAAACAATGCACGTACTTAGAGTTCTCTGTGTGTAAAACGCCGTCTGTAAATATTAAAGCACTCTATAAAGTATTATCTTTGTTTTTCAGAAGGGGGGCAGGAATAACTGAGGCCCAAACAGGTGGAGTGTCTTGCCCTCAGTCATGCCGATCTCCATCCTGGCGCATGATCCTGCCTAAGCGAGTTAACTTTTTTGCACTTTGCTGTCGCTTTACAGCGTGCAGGAGTTACCTAGACCAAATTCTGGACTTTGTGTGTGGAAATTGAACGTTAATACACAACAATAGATGGTGAAAGTAAATGAGATTAAAAAAAAAATCATCTGTTTTAATGAACTCTGGTGTTTAGTACCACAAGCTTATTTTAAACCTAGGATTTATCTTGATAGTGCCCCTCCTCAGCTCAGAATTCCCTCCCTAGAAGCACCTGATTTATCTATTGTAAGACCTAGTAGCAGGTGAAGTTGCGTGACTAGAGTTTTCTTTTACATCTGCAAAGAAAGCTAGATGTCTATCAGAATTGAATCAATCTTTGACTTGTAACTGAAAGTTTTGGACTATGTAGGTACTGGGCAGGGTCAGCTCTTCAACGTATTACTTGTGTTGTTTCCCCAGGCTTTGTTTTAATTCCTCTCCAACGTTTGTGGAGGAGGTGTGGGACTATGGGTGGTCAGGTGTATGTAATGTGGCTCTTTTTGCATGGGATGGGCGATGGGATGCAACATTTCTGGTGGTGGTGGGGAGTATCTATATTTTGAAAAACAGCCAAAGGTGGGGCTAGAACCTGGGTTCCCAGCTTCTAACGAGCGACTGTGCTATCTAAATGTAGACGAAAGCAGCATATATCTGCAACTGACTGTTTTTTCTATAGCATTTACAGCTAAACAGGATTCTGTTATTGGTGTTTTAATGCCACGCCAGGTCCAGCCACTACACTAGGCCTTGGAGCTTGCACTCCTGTGGAGTTTCTGGATTTTGGTTCACCAGGGCAGCTGCAATTGTTCCTTGGGAATAGTTCTGCCTTTGTGCACTGGTGAACTAGAATGCCCGTACCAGGAGTATTGAGTGGCCAGGCAGCCGTAACTGAAAAGGACGCCTGCCTTTGATTCTAGTCAACGAACACACACATTTTAAGGTTCTAACCCTGGGTTAACAAACCCAAAAAACAAGCTCAAAGCTCTCTGTCAAACAGAATTTATTGCTAATCTGGAGTGAAGCAGCTGGGATTAGCGTGGTCTAAAACTATTTTAGAAAAATATCATTTTCACTCAATAGTAGGGAAATACACTTACTTATTTTTCTTTCTTCCCCAGGGAAATTCAGCTCCTGCGACGATTACGACACAAAAATGTCATCCAGCTGGTAGACGTGTTATATAATGAAGAGAAGCAGAAAATATATCCTTTTGATTTTCACTCAGGTGTTGATATGAAGGTTTTAATGCTTGTTACTTAGAGTGTGACAGTTCTAAATCCTCATAGCTTTGATGTTCTGTGTCTCTAAAGGATTCTGCTTTAGTTGGTTAACACCCATTTGAGTATTTCCTGGGCTTGAAATTATTCTCTAGTGTTAACAAACATTCTGCATCTCGGTAGCACTTTCCATCCAACCACATTTCCTCAAGTTCTCCACATTTCCTGTTAAGTAGAAGTATTGTCTAAAGATGGGGTACAAAGACTGGAACTTGTTGACGGTCACAAAGTAAATCAGAGCTGGAAATAGAACCTAGTTCCCAACCTCCTGCCCTTACTACTAGCTAATAGTGCCTTCCTCTTTGAAAACAGATCCCTCACTGTGTGTGCAGCAAAATGGAGTAATTCCTTTTTGTAATGCTGTTCCCTCATGGCCTCAGGTGTGGTGTTCTTTCCTTTTTTAAAACCATCCAGTTCTCTAGATGCCTGCCAGCACTTCTACCTTCCTTGTGCAGGAGTGCGTACTACTGAATTCTGGAGTCCTTCTCTAGAGGCAGTTTGCTGCTGCTCGTTCTTAACAGGTCAGAACTAGCTCCCAGACTGATTAAAACCACCTTGTATTTTTTGCAGATCCCTTCAGCGTCCTTTGACACGGCTATGTCTGTGCACTGCACTTTTGTCGGTCAGGAGTGTGGGGAAAAAAAAACCCCACTGACCAACAAAAGTTTTACCGGCAAAAAGCACCAGTGTGAACATTGCTTTGTCAGTGGGAGGCGCTCTCCCGCCAACAAAGCTACCGCGCCTCGTTGGAGATGGTTTTATTTTGTCGGCAGGACAGCTCTCCCCGACAAAGAGCAGCTACACTGCGTACCTTACAGTGGCATGGCTGGAGCTGCACAGCTGTGCCGCTGTAAGGTGCGCAGTGTAGACATGGCTTTAAACAGACTAAACCTGATGATAGACACGAGAGATGGGAAGCGTACCACTCCCACGGAATTTGCAACCTGACTTTTCAAGACCAAACCATTCTGGTTTTGAAACCGAGCCTTGGGTTGTGATTTCTGAAGAGAAACACCAAGACATCAAAATAATATTTGACACTTCTATTGCCTGCTGCATTCTCAAAGCACTGCACAAACGTTAACTAATTAATTAAATACACTGTTCTTTTACTTTGAAAAGGAGACCAAAACCAAGTGAACAGCCAGACAGTTCCTAATGAGGCTGCTACACTCCAACAAAGTGCCTTTTGGCTTAAACCAATTTGACCTTATTGAGTTGAACCATTGTTGTCTTCCATGTTAAATGGTTGCTTTTATTTTCAACAATGGCTTCTGCATACGGAGTGCTCCCTTTACAGTACATCAGTGGCCAGCTAATTTAATCCTGCACTTAATTAGATCGAAGCCTTTGCAACCAAGTCATTAGTATTAAAAACTGCATCACAACTTTTGCCCTAATTTTTATCTCTTTGGTCAGTTACTATTGGATAATTCAATTACTGTCCATAGAAAGCTGCCATTTAATTTAATAAGAAGCTGAAATTCCGAATGAGAAGGGAAAAAGAGCCCAAGGGGGACCTCGTGTGTTTGTAAAAGGTGTTGACAACTCATAGCTGTCATTCAGAAATGCTTGTGTCAATAAGCAAAGGCAGAGAGAGTGATTTTTTTTTTTCCCCCTTTGCTTTCCTTCTTCTCTGTACCCTAATAATCTTTGAAGACTTCTCTCCACCAGCACTATGCTCTTGGGTAACACTGGAATTGACTGTTTAATTTTCAGTCCACTGGATTTGCTTTTCTCCCATTTCTAAATTCCTGTGAGGCTTCTGAGTTTATTCCCATGCCTGCTTACTCTCCATGTGTAGACCGCTACATTGAGAGACTAAGCAAGGGCAGCCATTGGGCCAAGTTTTACGTTGCAGAAAGGGTCTTTACACTGGAGAAGTTATGTCTCCACTGACAAAGGCATGTGTTTATCACGGGGTAATTAACATGGGTTAGCTATCCCACTGTGAAAACAGTGGAGAGAAAGCACTTTCATTTTACTGGGGCATAAGCTAAGCAAGGTCAGCCATGGCTGGGGTATAGTGCTAACCTCTCCTAGATACCTTGCAGTAAACAGTACATGTGCCTTATCTCTACTTAGGATTTTACTGTGAACTAACCAGATAAGTAGCTGAACTAATTTTAAAACCAGTTAGAAAATTTCCCCAGTGTAGACAGCCTCCAAAGGTCCACGTTATAGCAAGACCTACTAAGGCCCTGTCCACAAGGGAATTAGCATCGTGACAGGTATGCTAGAACTGCTTTACAAATGCTGTAGTGGCGTAGCTGCACGATACAGTGCAGATGTTTCCTACACTGGTGGGAGGGTTTTTTCTGTCGATGTAGTTAATCCATATCTCCAAGAGACAGTAGCTAGGTCAGTGGAAGAATTCTTTTATTGACTTAGCTGTGTCTACATCGGGGGGTTCGGTTGACCTAACTCATGTGGTCCGAGAGCAAAGTTTTTCACAGTCCTGAGCGACCTAGCTAGGCTGATCTAATTTTTAAGTGTAGAGCAGGTCATAGTCAGATTTTATCCATGGCTGTTGCCAGCAGGGTTCTAGCATGGCTCTCTGACTGCAGTCAGATGGGGGAATCTCTCAGGTCAAGGAAATTGTTGTTCTAGCACAAACTGTCTGAACATGGCGGTGGCGAAGCTCATGTAAACAAAGCCTCATCATGGATTTGCAGGTTTTGGGGAACTGGATTGAAGGGAGGGGAATGATTTAAGTTAGATGTGATGCCTACAAACATTATCCATCCGAATCATCCTTTTTAGTGTAGAATTTGAGCAACTCTTGGTGTCTCTTCCCTCCTTCCTCCCTCTCCCCCCCCCATTATAAAAGACCATCTTTGTCTCTTGAAGCGAAAGCTTTCGCTATTGAAAAGTGACTTTCCAGAAGAGCAGCAGAGACCTATTTTGAACCTGTGCTCCACCATGGCTTTGCCAGTGTCACCCACCTTTGAGGTCACTAAGGTGGTAGAAGTGAAATGTGCGCTTTAGCCATGCTTAAGCTTGGCAATGCACCGTTTAACAGGTTGCTTGGCTGGTCACAGGCTTCATCGATTTTTGGTACCGGGAAAGCTATGATGAATGGATTAAAAAAAGACTTTGGCATTTAACAGGCCATTGAGCAGATCTGCTGTTGATGGGAAGGCAGCACTGGAGATGAGTGGAGGGCCTCATTCAAGCAGAAAATAAACCCAATTTAATAAGCAAACTCCTGGCTGGCACCCTCTCCTGATGGCTTCTATTATCAATAAATGCAACTGTGCGTGGGAGGAGAGCCCTACTGAGTGGAAGAAATGAGAGCTTCAGCCTTTTCATGGTTGCCTGTAATAGATCTACTCAGTAAAACCTTCCAGCCTGAATTATGTCTGGGTTCTAATCTAGTTAGTCAGCCAGAGAAGGATCAGCTCCAGGTAAGGGGGAAGCAGGGAAAAGAAGGCACAGTCTGGCAGCTAGTTGAACTGGGAGTAGGTTGTCCTTTCTAAAAAGGAACCATAGCTGGAGTTCACTCTGGGAGACTCCCAGGAAGTGAGAGCTAGCTTTAGCATTGCTCGTTTGAAGGTGGGAAAGTTGCTGTCTTCCCACTTATTCCCTTCTTTGATGCAACCAGCCCGGTTGCTTCCTCAGTGGTTAGAACAAGAGAGTGAAACTTGAGAGATCTGGTTTCTCTTCCCACTTCTGCCACTGACTTGCCGTGCGGGGTCAATCACATATCTTCTTTACTTCAGTTTCGCTCTCTGGAAAAAAGCCCTGAATGAGAGATGTAGTATTGCTGATTTCATAGGCTTGCAAAGTGCTTTGAGATCCCAGGATGGAAAGTGCTACAGAAGTGCAACTTCTTCCTAAGGATCCCATTTAAAACAAGCAGTCTCTCCTGTGGCCGTCAGTAGCCCCAGAACAATTGTCGTGGCATCTGTGGCGATCAGCAACTTGTTTTTTGGCCTAGGCCAAAAAGCATCTGCCAGGAGTGATTAAAATGGGGAAACTAATGCTCTGCACTCCTAGAGCCCCTGTTCCCAGAGTTATGTTGCTTCCTTGTCTGCATCTCAAAGATGCTATGCCCTTGCATAGCCACCCGATGTCTCAGGCTACCTGTGGGTTTAATGCAAGCACCTATAGGGTTTTCTGTTTGCCTCTGAGAGTCCAGTGGGAGGAGAAAAGAAAAGGTGACTGTTGCTTTTGGCAGCCAAATTGCTTCAGTTGGTTATCCTCTAGGTAACTCACAAATGCAAAGCTCGTGCTGGAGAGAGGAACAAATGTCAAAGCGTCTGTGTGGCAAAAGCCACTTACAATGCCTGATGTTTTAGTATATAGAGGTTCCCAAAGCAGCTTTCTCCCACCCTGGAAATGCTACGACCTTTGTGGTAATAAGCTGCCGCTTTTAAACAGCACATGGCAGCACCCTGTGCATTTGGGGCAGGAAATGAAGAATACCACGCTTCGTTGCACAGCTGATTTTTATACACTGCTATTTCAAGAGGGACTATTGTCCAGGGCATTGGGAATAACCACTCCTAGACCTGTGAAAGGTGTCCTGGGATCTCTAACTTCTTCAGCATAGTGAAGCCCACAGTGTTTGCATTGGGACTTCAGCCTGCTGGCAGATTTTTAGACCTGTCATTCACTGCTTTAGGGATACACACCTTCAGGTGAAGACCTACCAGTTTTGTTCTGCCTCTGCAGCTGCAGACAGGGTGGACAGACCTCTTCACTGCAGAGCACCCTGGTGTGTGGTTCAAAACCGTTTCTAAACCAACACCTACAATGTGAAATTTCTAGTGTATTTTGGGTTTTAATTAGCTGGATCTTTGACACCCGTTGGCTGGCTTTTGGGGCTGAGCCACTTGAATCTTGGCTTTTTTCCTCATGAGCGCTGCAGTGGCACGTGTCCTGCTTGACCCTAGCACGGCTAGTAGGCTGGTAGAGAGAACGTGTGCGTCCTGCAGCTCGTGCTCGAGAGTGAGATCTGCCCAGCACAAGAATAGACAGCCAAGGCCCCCCTTTCCTGGGCCGGGGAAAGCTGAGCTAGCCAGATAGTGCCCTTCTCCCCGTACGGTGGGGAGCATGTCAAGCAGTGGTGTGTGGGCAATTCCTCTCTAAGGCCATCCCCAGGCTCATTTCATTTAGCACCCAAAAGCCCCCAAGCTTTTATGCCCCATTGAAAAGGGGCCAGGACCGTTGCTTCTCTCTGAGGACTTCCTACTAGCCGTTCCTGTCCATCAGGCCTAGGGTATTTGTGGGGTACTAGGTGGTGGAGACTGGTTCTCTCATGGCAGCCCCTCTCCCTCTTACTAGCTAACCACAGTTCTCATTGATTCCCTGGGATTTGCCATTCTGGGCAGAAATTGCTGAAGAGGAACCCTGGCCCATATTACCCTCATCTCCCCCAGCCCTGGCCTGTGAGTGCCCGGACCTGGAGATCAAAGGAGCAGTGGGACAAATGAAAGGAAAGATCATCCCACGGAAACCCAGACCTTGACTCTGGAAAAAATTCCTCAGCCCCATTTCTGATACCCCTGTCTCTGTTGGGTTTGCACAAAAGCCATAAGGTGAAAGCAAAGATGCTTGATTTCTTCCTAAAACAATACCACCCCACCCCAAATTCCGTGTCTCTTAATCTGAGTCCAGCTATCTTTCAGCATGGCAAAGGTGCTCTAGGAATCATGGGGCCCCATCAAAAGTGCTGGTATCAAAAGAGAGAGGCAAAAATCAGACATAGCCAACAATATTAGGGCTAGATGATGACACCTCCTCTTCCCTAGGATCAGAACTGGAGGGAGAGGATGAGGGAAATGGAGAGGCCATTTCTTTGGGAATGCCTCAAGACCTAACTAAGGAACGTTACTGCTGCATGGAGCCGCCTCCACTGTGAGCCTGCCCTTTAAACAGGCAAGCAGCAAAAGGAGGAAATACTTTCCCCAGCTTCAAAATTGGACCCTGGCATCCTTTTAAACGCTCTCCTAATAAAGGCAGAATGGGAGGACCCAACAAAACGTGGGCTTTGTGGTACAATGAACTGTGCACGTACCATGCAAGGGTACCGCCTGTACTGCTG
The DNA here is from genome assembly GCF_013100865.1 of Trachemys scripta elegans. NCBI lineage: Eukaryota > Metazoa > Chordata > Testudines > Emydidae > Trachemys > Trachemys scripta. The sequence continues at coordinate 4,861,608 of NC_048319.1, read as the reverse complement.
CTCTCCAGTAGCACAGAATCGGAACTGTGGTTGTAACACAGTGCTTGCTTGGGTGAGCATTTAACCTCGGTGCTTCCTTAACTCTGCCTTCACGTATATGGTGATGGAATACTGTGTGTGTGGGATGCAGGAGATGCTTGACAGTGTCCCAGAAAAAAGGTTTCCAGTCTTTCAGGCTCACGGGTAAGTGCAGCTTCAGTTCTTAACCCACGTTGTGTCCATCAATCTCTCCCACCCTTGCTATGGCTCTTGAATTCAAGTGGATGTTCTTCTGCTCTGTCACTTAAGCTGCTGGCTGCACTTTAAAGCAAAACTTGTTATGAGCAAAGAGTACATCAGGTCAGGTACCATCCATGGAGAAAATTAAAAGCTGATGGGTGGGGGGGAGGTTCTGGGAAGCAAAAGCTCTTTTTCTATTGTGGGGTTTTGGTGCCTTAGCAGCCTGAGATGCCTCCTTAATCCCTTTTCTGAAGCTCTGCCTAGCGTGCGCCTTAGCAGCTACAAAGAGACGGTTGAGGCCGTGCTGGGTGCTGTCGAGCTGCACGTAGTGGAAGTCCCTGTTGCATTAGTAAAATGCCCCAATTTCCCTCGTCCTTGGCTGAATGGCTCCAAAGGTCTTTCCTTTTTGTTTACCATACTTGGCAGAGCAGCCTGAGAAGAAAGGATTTCACTTAGGTTCCAAATGCCCCACTCAGTCGTGCAGGGCAGGATATTAGGAGTCACACTGCTGCTGCTCTCCATTTTCTGTCGTACTCCCGTAACATGCCCCCCCAATAAAACAAAATCACCATGAAACAGCAGGAGGATACATTTTACCTGCTGCAAAATCTGGATCTAACTTATCAGCAAGTTTTATGTTTAGTTCTGTGCCAATTGATTAGCGATGGGACTTTTATTTCCCTTCTCCAAATTGGAATCTCATTTTCAGAGGAAAACTTGATCACACCAGAAAGTGTTCTGAAGGAATCGACCTCTGTCAGGCCACCAAAATGCAACAGAGACTTCCACTAGGTGCAGCTCGACAGCCGAGGACGCGAAGTAAGTGATTCTAAGTCGATCTAAGATCTGTCGACTTCAGCTACGCTATTCTCGTAGCTGAAGTTGCGTATCTTGGATCAACCACCCCCACCCCCCCAGTGTAGACCAGGTCTAAGACTCCCTTGAAGCTCACAGCTAAGGAAACTTTAATATTTAATGGGTATTTAGTGCTTGTCTGCAGCTTGCCAGGTGCTGCTGCACCGTTAGCTATGGGGCGAAGTAGGGGTTGAAAAGAGGCGCAATTCAGTTGCCCTAAACTCTCCTAAGGGCTCTCTCCTAACAGTCAATCGTATACTTCCCTTTCTTTCTCGTTCTGCTTCTGCCAAACCTTGTAGCTTCCAGTGAGTAATTCTGCCCCGTACCTTGACTTTAAACAAATTAGCGATGTGTTGAGAGAAGCCACCTCAGGTTTGTGCTTAGATGCAGAAGTGGACTGCCTTGGTGCAGCACTTACCGGTCAGAGTTCCTGCGGAGGTTGGATGTGCATTTTCCCCAGTGCACCCCAGCAGCAAAGGTGAATAGGCTTTGTCACTTCATATACTTTAAAAAGAGTTGACATCTGTGGATGTCAAATCAAAGGACACCTGCTTGTGTGCCCTGCTTTGGATAACCCACTGCATGAAAGTGCAAGGAATGCAATTCTGTGTCTCATTTTGAGACCCCATGAGGTGCAACCTGTAATGTTTACAGGGCGCTATTTGCTAAGAGTGATTGTAAGGAAGGTAGGAGTCCAGCACGGCTCGCACCATGTGGAACTGTGCCTATTTAAACACCTGTTGAGCTGCCTCAAAGCAAAAAAAATTCTTGGCAACTGTACTATGCTGCCAATCAAGTGAACTTGCAGCAATATACAGAATGGGAAGAGAGCTTTGCTCTAGAGCAGTGTGTGTGTGGGGGGGTGCCCTGATGCCTAAGTGCAGCAGGTAGTCACTTCTGTGCTAAACATACAATGGACCTAAATCTCTAGTTTTCCAGCAGAAAAGACTAATGTAGGCCCAGCCTATGTGGTCTTGGAGCACTGCTCTTCTTCCTCACTATGCATATTGGCAATAGCGCATATGGACCTTTAGTCACTGGAATCACTTACAGTATCTTTCTCCCCGCTGACTTTTTCTAGGTACTTTTGCCAGCTCATAGATGGCTTAGAATACTTGCACAGCCAAGGGATTGTCCACAAGGATATAAAACCGGGGAACCTCCTGCTAACAACCAATGGGACACTAAAAATATCCGATTTAGGAGTGGCAGAGGTATGTGAGAGTGCCTTGTGAACCCCATTCCCGTCTCCCTCTGTAGCGTACCAGCTGTAGACGTACACACTGGAGACTTGGAGGGACACAAGCGTGTGTGTGTGTCCAAAAAAGGTACATCAGAAGAACTTTATGGTTGCAAAAGTCAAGCACTCAAAAGTTAGGAAATTCCAGAATTGAGGTTGCCTGTGCCACTTTAGTTCAACCCCTTGTGCTATGCATTATTAGTTCACCTATAGTTACAATAGACTTTCATTACATGATTGCATACTACTTTTCCCACATTAGACCAGGTGAAAACTGGGATTTTCAGAGTTGGATAATTGGCCTGAGTTTAGATGACTTTTCACAGGGACAGCAAAAGGCACATCCAAGAATCTAGGTACTAGAGTTTCTCAACAAAAGAGTTGTAAGAACATTTTTAACATGGGCAAAACAATTTCATTCTCTGAAATGGTTGAACTGTTTTACCTGAAACTTAAAAAAATCAGACTGGGATAAACACACAGCATAGAAAACTTTGTTCCAAACGGTTAGTCGGGCAAGGTTATAAGCAACTGAAAATGGGCTCTTTAGACTAGGAAGTGTTAGCCTATCTTAACTATAGGTGACCCTACCAGCTCTGGTTCTAATATATACTACTATTTGTGGTATATTGTAGTCAGACCCACAAGATGGACAAAGACTCGCCTGGAGTCTCACAAGGGTAAAGGTTTTATCGTGGATATAATCCTTTATCTCTGAAGAGTTTGTGATAGTAGCGTGAGAGTCACTAAAATGTCTGTCTCTTGCCACAGGCATTGCATCCGTTTGCAGAGGACGATACGTGCAGAACGAGCCAAGGGTCGCCAGCATTCCAGCCGCCGGAAATTGCCAATGGCCTGGATACCTTTTCAGGCTTTAAAGTGGACATCTGGTCAGCAGGGGTCACGTTGTAAGTACCTGCACAGGAACCCTGGGTGACTTGCTTCGGGCACAATGTTGTTCTGGGACCTGCAGCTGGGGGTGCTGTGTGAGCATTTGGGGCTACCACTCCCTTTCGAATGGTGGGTAGATCCAGGAGCAAATGCCCAGAGTGCTGGAGAAATTGAGCAAGTCTCTCTGCTTGTAGTTCCATACCAGCCATTTCTCAATCCCTGTCTGTCCAGGTGTGTTTGGGGCTCCTGTTGTTGCAGTATCTGAGCACCTCCCAAGTATTTGCTTAAAAAAGTCTTTTCCTTTCCAGCTTGTAGGAAAAGTAGCTTGGTAAGTTTCTGGTTCCCGTATATGTGTGTGAAGCTACGGAAAGAAAGCTGTCTTAAGAGAGAAGTTAGGAATGCATTCGGGTCAGCATCTGTCATCCAGCTTCTCTTGTTTTCCTGATTTATCTGCTTGTTGAAGAACTAGAACTTTTGTTCCATATATTCATCCTCACGCTGTTCTTTCTGCATTTACAGATACAACATTACAACGGGTCTTTATCCCTTTGAGGGGGATAATATCTATAAGTTATTTGAAAACATCGGGAAAGGGGACTACACGATTCCAGATGATTGTGGTCCTCCGCTCTCAGACCTACTTAGAGGTGAGCATCTCTTTCAAATGACCTGAAGGAAAAGGGGTAAAACTGTGGATGCCACGAATACCCGGCAGACATAGTACCGATGGAGAAGTGCCCCACTCAAAGCATTCTGTGAATGTAGAGAAGTCTGTTTATCAGCCTTTGCCCCTTTCAGAGTTTAAGAGAAGGTTTTGAATGTTCTGCCGTGCTATAGACTAATCCAGTGAAATGAGCTGCAAGCATCTCCTTTATAGCAGCAAGTCCTATACTATGACTCCCATTTCATATGCTTTAGAGAGATTTTTAAAACCTTGAGAGCAAACCCACCAAAGGGTGGATTTAAAGCAGCATCAGCGCTTTAATGCTAGTCGCTCTGAAGCAAGCTTAGTCAGTTAAGATCCTTGCCCAAGCCTTATAAAGCAGGACATAAGCATAATGGTGCCCGTTGAGGACACAGCTTCTGCTCTCGCTTTCTTTTCAGCGTCTGCTCTGAACTTCCTCCCTTGGAGCCTGAGACAGGGTGTTAATGATACTGTCTTTTGTGGCTTGCCATATGAAATGCTTCACTTGGTATTAAGTGTACTAATTCTGAGGAGCTGCCTCCTGCTGTGCTCCTGACAGAGGGACACTCCTCTCGGGTCTGCTTGGTGCTCAACATACAGGCCTGAAGAGTGAGTCTGCTCTTCCTTCTGCAGCTCAGTTTTTTTTTTTGGAAGAACTTTGTGAGCAGTATAGTCATCCACTGAGCTTCCCGTGGTAGAGACCAGGGAGAGGTAGCACTGTTCAATGTATAGGAGACTTGATTGGGACGTAGGAGACCAGGGTTCCATTCCCAGCTCTGACACTGACCTGCTGGTTGACCTTGAGAAAGATATTTGCCTTCTGTGAGCTTCTGTTTCCCTTCCCACCCTTTGTCATCTGTTTAGACAGTAAGCTTTGTGGTCACAGATGGTCTCTTATTGTGTGTCCAGCGTCTTGCACAATGGGGCCCTGACCTCGTTTGGGGGTTCTGGCGCTAATGTAGAATAAAGTAACGGGGATCAACTTTAAACAGTAGTTGTGTGTGCAGGCTTCAGATCCACTGACTTGTGGGATATTCCTGCTCTTAAAGCACAGCTTCTATGTAAAATAAATTCTGAGATTAATACTTTGACCTTCTGTTGTGGCGAGTATCTCTGCTTTGTGCAAAGCTTTTTCATCTTCTCACTTCTGCCACTGACTAGCTGTGTGAAGGTGAGCAAGTCCCTTTGCCTCTCTGGGCCTGTTTCCCCTTCAGGAAACAGGAGTAATGGTGGGGAAGCTGAGGCAAAACAACATGTCCATACTCACTGCAAATCAGTGGAAGAACTAGGAGCAGAACTCGGGAGTCCTAGTCTCACTGCTCCAGCCATTTGATGCAAGAATGTTGTTCTTCGAGTAGTGCCCCTATGGGTGCCCCACTTCAGGTGCGTATGTGCCTCTTAAGCCCTTGATCGGAGATTTTCGGTAGCAGTGTCTGTTCGGCCTGCACATGAGCTCTGTGCAAACTAGTGCCACACACCAAGGCTATGTAGAGCTCTTCACTCTCCGCCTTCTTGAATTACCATGTGTTCTTCAAATCCAACAGGTATTAATTAGCTCTGTTAGGATTAATCTGGCTGTGATACTAGCATTTCATTCCCCACTAGAAGGGTTTTCAATATTTGCTCACTCTGTCCTCTAGACTTATTAAGGGTTTAGGGAACCTCCACTTCTGGGACCTCCATTTGAATCTATAGCTCCATTTATCTGTGAAGATGGCCTTTCAAATGCCTATCACGTTGGCTTGCAGGGTTGGGGAGATCAGAGCCTGGATGGCACCCCAATTTGCTGTATTTTTCAAGGACAGGGTCTCCTTACAGCCTCAGCTAAAATTCTTAGCTCAAGTGCTGTCGAATTTTCATCTTAACCAGCCCATTCATCTACCAATATTTATCTCCAAACTGCATCAATCTCAGCGTGAGACCGCCTTTCGTACATTAAATGTATCACGGTCATTGGCCTTTTCCCTAGATAGGACTGAGCAATTTTGGAAATTGACTAGACTGTTTGTCTCCATCGTAGAGAGATCCCCGTCGTCCACGATCTCTACTCGGAGACTTCTGAGTTGGAGCTCTGGGTGTATCATCGCTTGCTATGATGCAGCTGGTGCTCCGCTCCCCCAAAAGGATAATAGCGCTCTACCAGATCACAGGCAGCTGCCACAGCTCTAGTCAAGAACATTCCAGTGTCTGAGATATGCAAAGATACTATGTGGGTCTCTGCATATACTTTTTCTAGACACTATGCCTCAGTCCATGCCATCAGATCTGATGCAGCACTTGGTGCTGCTGTTACTGTCTTCAGTCTTAGACTCCGTTCCAAAGCTTCCCCCTCCCGGTGGGGGATATTGCTTGGGAGTCAGCTGAAGTGGAGCACCCATAGGGACTCATAGAAGAGGTCAGTAACTGTGGCTCTTTGAGATGTGTCCCCCTCTAGGTGTTCCACTACCTACCTCCCATCCCCCCTGCCTTGGACTGTTCTTTGTTGGACATTTGGATAGAGAAGGAACTGAGGGCAGTGTGCCCATGCAGGTCAATAGCCCCTTGACGTGTTCCACAAGGTTGTATCGAGCGCACCCGCAGGCCCAACAGACGCTGCTAAGAGAAAATCTCTGATCAGGAGCAAATGTGCACCTGAAATGGGGCACCCATCGGGGGGACATATTTTGAAGAACCACAGTTACTGCACAGGGCAAGTGTAATCTCTTCTTTTGAGGGTTGGGATGATCATTGATATTTTTGCTCCTGCATAAAATAGGATGCCAACATGGAGAGCAGTTGCATGTTAATATAGCAGCTGAATCAGTGGTGTCTGCTTAGGAGCAGCGTGGCCTGTGCCTAGTGCTACCACGATACAATGAGCAACGTCTCAGGACACCACTCACTCCATAGGATGGGCTTATTGTCGTCTCCTCTGTCTTACCGTACAAAAGACACTGATAGTAGTCAGTGACGGGAAAGATGCAGAATAACAGTGATCAAACTTCAGACACGACTCTGATCACACTTGAACATCTGCTCTCCTCTGCCGCAAGCCCCAGAAGTAGCCTAGAAGGAAAGCATGGGTGGGTTAGTGGTTGAGCACTGCAAGCCTGCCCATGCTACAAATACAGCACTGGGTTACAATACTGTTTCTCCTCTGGCCTGGTTCCAACACTGTTGCAATTTGTAGTTCAATGGACTCTTAGCTGCCTTCTGAAGCATTTCATAATTGTGGTCATCAATGCTACAAATTGTAACCTGTCATGGGGGCCCCACTGTGTTGTAACCAGTTTCCCAGACTTGGTTGTGTCTGTGGTGTGGATAGGTCGTCTGCTGCAAGCGACAACTACAAAACAAACTTGAATCTCTTACATGATGGAGCATTCACCTTTCACGGGGCCTGAAAGTTCTAGTTCCAAACTCCCAAATAATCTTGTTGACATTTTTAGCGACCTAAGCGTACGGTTCTCAGCTGCATTTCCGTAGTAGTGCAGTAGGTGGTGCTATCTGTATAGGTTGTAGCTTTTAATGCATTTTGAGGAGATGCTTTTCCCCGTTGTTTCGAACAGCCCCTATTTATCTTCCTTTCTAGGATGTTGCTGACCCCCCACCATCTAAGTAATCTGGAGACTATTTTAACTTCTCTGGCTCCATACTGATTGCAAAATGCAGGGAAATAAAACTTATTTCACAAAGCGTTAATCAGCTGTAATAGCTTCAGAAACAGTTATGTAAGGCATAGCTAGAGATTGCTCTCGGCGCAGCTGGCATCTTGGCTATGCTGCCGAGACTAATGTGGCGACTGTGTAAGGCTTGCAGCTAGTGACAGACGCATGTCTCGTGTCATGCTCACATGTGCTGGTGAGTGATGTCCAGATCTATACGTGGCATTTTGGTCAGCAAATGCTAACTCAGAAAAGCAGCCCCTCTCATAGGAGCATGAAAATTGACCAACTGGAGCAAACCCACTGGCCCATCTAGACTGGTGTCCGGTCTGATACCGGCTGGATCTCCAGTAACTGCTGGATGCTTCTGAGGTAGGCAATAAGCCTCTCTAGTGCCCTTGATATTGAACTCCAGTGTGGTGGGTGTGGCATTTTCTTCCAGAGTCTAGGTGCAGTCGCTTGTGCTCTGAAGCATGTGGCTTGAATAACTGCTAAACCTTTGTCCTAGCTGAGTTGCCTTTTCCTTGTAATGATCGGTTCTGTCATTGCTCTTGGAGATCTCCTGCCTTTCTTTATGCTACTTTTAAACAGCAAAGGAATCTTCATCCCTGAGGTCCCATGACCTCAAAAGATTTGGTTTAGGTTGGCAGCCTGTTTTCTTTGCTCCCTTTGTCCTAGCTGATGTCTCTCCTGCTGCCTTCTGTTTTCAGTTACTGGCAACTATACGCTACCTAATGGGCAACTGCTAAAGCAGATAAGCTTTCTGTGCAGGAGATGGCCCTGCCTGTCTGCACCAAGCATTCTTCCTCTGTCCCCTTGATGAAGTCCTGGGGAGCTCTTCAATTTTCTTCCACCTCTCCCACTCCACATGCTTACTCCCTGCAGCAATAGGCTCACTTCAGAGCTGGCTAGAGCCTCTCAACCTTGCTTTTGAGTTACTCTGAGCCCCTTCCCTTTCCATAGGGATCAATGTACCAAATAGATATGAGGTGATTTTCACTCTGTGGTGTCCTTTCCCACTTTTGCTGTGGGGATACCGTGGGCATCACAAACCGCAGTAGTAAGGCATGAAGTGTAACCCAGCTTGCGGGAATCCAAGCGTTCAGCATTGCCACGTCCCCTCGTGGGTAGCACTGGTGACAAAGGCAGAGGATTTTTGCCACGGGCCCTTATTTTTCTATGCAGTACATCCCCATTTCCTGCTATGCTCCTGCATCTTCTGCAGCTGGTGAAATTGAACTCAAGTGTGCTCTGTTTGCAGGCTTGCCAGTGCATGTCTGATAGCTTTTGGAATGAGCAGCAGATACCCATAGCTTGGCGCACTCCCCCTTCCATTGCCTCAAGAGGACTCTTCTAGCACATAGCAGAGCCACGAGCACTCATCCTGCTTTCATCGTAAAGAAGGCTACAGTATGTTGCAAAGTGTTTGTTTCCCCTCTGGCTGGAAGTGCTGCATTGAGCAGGGTGCCAGCTTGGTTGGGAAGCAGATTCAAGAAGATGCTTTTTAAAGCTTTGTTTTTCTGTTGACTACTTTTTTGCAGCTGCTCAAGCTGTTGGGTGGTTTTTCCCCTCACCCCTTGAGCTTGTCTTTACAGCCTTTACCTTTCCAGAGAGGAAGCAAGATTGCTGTAGGCCAGGAGTTTCAGGGACTGCTAGCCCCTTCACTGGCCTGTTTCAAACTCCTAGCAAGAGCAGTACTGTAGTATTTTAGTACAGGTTAGTTGGGATGCTGCTTTTCAAGAGGGGAATGAATCTGTCGTACTTGCACTGATGGAAATTAGAGCGCTAGTAGGCCCCCATTGTCTGTGGGGGTAGCTCGTCAAGGTGTAAGCCTCCCCAAGTGACCTTAAGCTCTGACATCACCATTGCATAACTTATGTGTCCCAATAAGATTCATTTCTGGGCAAGAAAAATGAGGTTTTAAAAATCTTCTGTGTGCCAAATCCTCTTTTGAAATATGCTTCTACAGCCAGGCTCCAAAGAAAGGTCGGCCCAGTGGTTAGGGAACTGGCCTGGCACTTGGAAGACGTGGGTTCAATTCCTAGGTCAGCCATTGACTGGCTGTGTGATCTTGGGGTGAGTTTCTTTGTGCCTCAATTCCCCCCCTGTAAAAAGGACATGATCTTAACAAGGGTGATGAGAGGTTGAGGTGCTTGAATACTATAGAAATGTGGGCTATAAGAGTCCACAGTTGACCTACTGGTGTCTAGAAACTAGTCCAGTGTCACTTTTTGTGTTAGATCCCTGCGTCTGTCATTTGAGAGAGACTGCTGGCCTCACAGCGTGCAGGAGGGGCGATTCTAGAGGTGTTCCCAGGAGATGGAGGGAGCAGAGCTCTTCTCTTCATGCTCCCTCACAAAAAGGGCCTTTAAGCATTAATGGGTTAATACTTTTGCATGTACTGCAGAGGGCACCCTTTCAACCAGAATTGCATGTGTATTAACCCTTGCAATACCTTTGAGAGAGATACTATTGTTCCCATTTTACAGACGGAGGAATTGATGAGGGCGATGACTCATCCAGGGTGTGGCACTGAGTCAGTGGCACTCCCGGCTAGAACCTAGGAGTCCTGAATTACAGCCGTTGCCTCCTTTGCCCATTAACATGGACCTGAAGAGGCTCCTGGCTGTCAGAAGTTACTCAACCATATCCTCCTGTGTCTTTGTGCTTGTCCAGGACTATATAAAGGTGCACTGGTGGTTGTCAGTGGCAAGGAGGCAGGACAGATTTAAGGTCTTATGTGCTCTGGTTGTCCTTGGCATTACTGGAAAGGGGATTCATGCTACCTGTATTTTGTGCTGGGCATAGGATCAGAAGTGACTTGGGTATGGGCACGCTTAACCCATCTGAAATGCTGTGGGAGCAGAGGTCTGAGAGCTGGGCGTCCATCCGAAGAATCTCACTGCTCCAGTGTTTCATCTCTCCCCCCAAATAAATGGAAATCTTTACCGTAAATGGTAGAGAATATCTGTGTGGTTATTGTGGGCAGACACTTTTAGATGATTTGACTGGTGAATAGTACATGATGTTTTGCCTTTATGGAGTCTCTCTCCGGTGCTGGGCTTTAGCCACACAACTGCTATATATGAGTACAGATTAATCCATGAGTTTTAATTTCCACTGATTTGATTTTCTTCTTCTAGCATTGCCCAAAATACAGTCCTTTCCCTTTAGTTAAAGGCTTTTGGGCTCAAGTTACCTTCATTGCTCCTTTAATTTCTGTACCCTGTCTGAGAACAATGTATTGCGCCACAGCTGCTTGTAACGAGTGCTATTATTCCCCCTTTTTATAACCTATTTTAGACACTTACTTCCTCTTTTGCCTGCCCACATCCTCTCCTGTACCTGTTCCATCTAGTAAATGCTGTAAATCTCTTGGCAATTTCCAAGCAGTCTTTGAGTTGATGCTTGTGCATTATTCAGATCTGAGCAGGCTGGAATTGAAGATGCTTCCTCCCAAAAGCCACAGCACCCCAGCAAAATAGTCTCAGACCCGTAGCTGCTCTGAAAAAGCACCGCAGCTTTGAGACAATCCCGCTGTCTCTGGGATCTTTGATGTGCTGTCCTGTGCAGTTTTGCATGGTTTGGCTTGCAGAAAATTCTGCTGAAATTGATGACAGACAGGTCTCCAGAAATGCCCTCCTGAAATGTGGTGGTCTCCTTTTTTTTAAAAAAGTCTCCACGATAGAGTCTTACCTGACCGTATCCCCTTCTGACTTAGGGTGACCAGACAGCAAATGTGAAAAATCGGGACGGGAGGTGGGGGGGTACAAGGAGCCTATATAAGAAAAAGACCCAAAAATCGGGACTGTCCCTATAAAATCGGGACATCTGGTCATCTGTTCTGACTGCATTAAAAAAAATAAGCCAGCCAGTATCAGATTTCAGTGTCTCTGGTCCTCATGTACAATCTGCCTTCATCCCAATCATCATCTCTTTTTTTTTTTTTTTAATAAAACAGCATGGGCAGTTCAGCTGTGAAGTGATCATCTAATAATCTTTCTTAGGTGTGGGGTTTTTTAACCGCTTTTCCAATTACTACTTTTGTAAGATGAATAGGGAGGGAGAAAGCTGCTGGGCTGTAACATATGCATGTCTGATTATAGAAGAAAGGGGAAATACCCACCCAAAGAAGCTCTGGTTTGGCAAAAGAGTCCCCTGATCAAGTCTGTATCCAATATTGAGCTGATAACAGGTTTGACGGTAGCTAAGAAGCTGGAATTGTCTTCACATCATGGGGGAGCTGTTCTCTAGGAACAACAGTGATGAGATGAAACAAGTGACCTGGTGACTTCCTGAGACGCTCCTTCTCAAGGCACAGAAAGCCTGTGAATCTCTGGCACTGCCCCACGACAGCTTTAAAATGATCATGGAAAGTGACACAACTTAAAGATGTCAGCCCCAGGATATGGATTTATGGCTTATTACAAAATCTATAACCCACCAACAACCACCCCAGCTGCTTTCCCTCCATGACTGGAGGGGTGTTAATGGGCCGCTTCACCTTGAATGGTCCCTTGAAATATCTGTTAACTACTTGTGCTAAACAATCTGCTCCACCTTGGGTTTAGGTGTGACGCTCTGAGGGTTAGTCTACACTAGTATCGCGATAGCGGTGCAGCTGTATCGATGTAGCTGCGCCGATATATCACTTGCTAGTGCAGACACTCTATGCCAACAGGACAGAGCTCTCCCATCAGAATAATTACTCCACCTCCCTGCTGACATAGCGCTGTCCACACCGGCGCTTCAGTCGGTGTAACTTGTGTTGCTCGGGGTGGCTTTTTCACACCCCCAAGCAACTTAAGTTATACCAAAATAAGTGCTAGTGTGTACAAGCCCTCAGTATGTTTCCCAGACTTGAAGAGGAGCTCTGTGGAGCTCGAAAGCTCGTCTCTTCACCCACAGCAGTCGGTCCGATAATAGATATTACCTCACCCTCCCTGTCTCTCTAATAATTTAACCATAGCTAATATCCCAATGGAGAAGGGAGGGGTAGGCATCATTAAGACTCTGGCTCTAATTAGGCAGCTATTAATTGTGTCTGAGCCTAGTCAGACCCTCTAGGCCTGGAGAGGGAGAGCATCACTACGCTAGTGCCCTAAGTGCATGAGCCAAACTCCTCCGTGGTTTAGTGCCATTACACAAGGGATGAACCTAACTCAGTGAGGCTAAAAAGCCCATTGGACTGGTTCTGAATGGATTTTTCATCTTTGCCAGTAAAACCTACTTCTTTGCACGTACCACCGAAAGAAGGAATTGGTTACATTTCCAGGGACTCTTCTGGAGAGGGGCAGAAATAATAGGCTAATGGAGCTTTGAAGGTATCGCCAAATTGAACAAGGTGAGCCCTTCTCCTCAAAATGCGCTTGGGATCGGGGCGTGGCTTCAGCCTGTTTCTGACGGAAAATACCAGCTCTTAGGCCGGGGGTTCTCAGGACAGATTATTTGGTGGCCTCAGAGTGTGGCCACCAACTCCTTGCTGGTGACCGCTCTCTCACTTTTTTTCTAAAATACTTAATTACCTTTAGGAAAAACAAATAAATATGCACAACTATACATCCAAATCACTGTAACTTATTTATTGCTAGCTAATAAGTCTGCTGTGAAAAGTGATATTAACAAACGTACAAGTATCACTTTTCACAGCAGACTTACTCAGCCCTAGCAAGTCTGGGGACCAGTTAAGCCCTGGACAGGGGATCGGGGGAGGCAGCAGGGGGTTTGTATAGGGAGGCAGTGGGGGGACAGAACCCAGAGCCTGGGGCTGGAGCCCAAAGCCCTGCAGCCAAAGCCTGCCGTCCATGCCACCCCTGGGCTGATGCCCAAAGCCTGAGCCGCACCACCCCTGGGAAGGTGGGGAACTCACCAGCTGTCTGCTCCTCCAGCATTGTTCCCCAGGTGTCTCCAGAGCGGGGCAGGGCCCAACTGGAAACCCCAGCAGCCAACACCAAGGCTGTGCATCTAGGATCACCAGGGAGTGGGATGGGCCACTGCCCGCCCCCGGAGCCGCCCCCACCCCCACACACACACACACATCACAGCCCAGGAGGCTGCCACTGCAAGAAAAGTCCCAGGTGGCCACATGTGACCACGGTGGCTGCATTTGAGAAACTCTGTCTTAGGCTGACACCTGCCCAGTAGAAACTGATCTGAGGTATCCATTCCAAGGGTGCATGCCCACATGCCGGGGGGCGATTAGCATAGCTTCCCCTCAGCCCTGCTCTACTGAATGTAGGGGAGCCTACTACTGATCAGTGTATTGTCTCAGCAGAGCAAATGAAAAATACTCATTCCGCTCCATCTAGAGCCTTGAACCCTGATGGCATTAGCTGTAATTCATGATTGTGTTGGGTGTTTTGTTTTTTTTTTGTTTGTTTTTTTGGTGAAGGAGGGGAAGTGGAGGAGGTGGCGCATAGGAGCACTTTTAATTATAGGGATCTCCCCCCATCTTTTTGGAATAAACTTTATGGCCGCATGGCTCTGGCACAATGGTCACCCAATGCTACCTTGCAATTTCTGAGGGGAAATCTAGGATCTCCCCCGCCCACCCACTAGCTTGTCCTCTCTGCATAAAGTGCCCTTCTTGCTCAGAGAACCCGTTAGGCCTAGCAAAAACTGTAATGGGATTGGCCACCGTGTATACCTTGTTTAAAAATCTCATTGGCTGTGAAGCAGTGGGTTAAGTTTTCATTGCATACTTTGCTAACCTTTCTCAGTGTTTCTAGAGGTAGGTGTTTTTGGGGGGTGGGGGCGGCTCCTGGGGCATTGATTCTTTTCAGACTCAGAACAGTGATACCTCTTTCTTCTTTAAAGGCAAAGTGCAAATGTGTGTATCTCATGGCTGGACATTCTGTGGTTTCAAGTGCCTCTTCTAGGTGACCTTTGGTCTGGTTGCTGGAAAAAATCTCTCTTCTTGGGTTAAGCCTCGCAAAAAAATGATTTCTACACACAGGACGCATCTTATTTCTTTAAAAAAGTTTGTGTGTGTGTGAGAAGGGGAATCAACTGACATGCAAGTGACGGCTGAAGGCAGTTGTTGTGTCCCTTACTTGATACAACAGAATATCCCTTGTCTGTTGTTGCCGACAACCAAACCGTTCTCCCTGTTATCTAACCTGGCAGTAAAATCTGTCATTCGGGGCCCTCTCATTCTATGCTACGTGTACATGCTGTTGCTCAGTCCTGTGTCTTGTCCTCCGTACCTCAAAAATCCATTCCTTTGTCCACCTGTACCACAGAAACACGTTTTCTAATCTAGGCCCTGGCAACCTCTTCTCTGGACTTCAGCAGCCTCTTCTCTGGCTTGCCCAACTCCCCTGTAGTCAGCCCAGCAGTCTACTGCCAGAAGTGCTTTCTCTGCTGTTATTTTGACTATGTCCCTCCACTCTGACTCTCCCTTGCCTTCTGCATCAAGTCTGTACCCTTTGTCCTGACCTTGGAGAGAAGACCAGAGCAGAACTTTCAGTCTCCTCTTACCTTTTCTGCTCTGCTTGTCTAACTCCCATCACTTCTTCCACTCTCATTTCAGAGCCTTCTCCCACCCTTTCCTTAATGCTTGAAGTCACTGCCCTCTGCAGTCCTTTCCTCCTTTCGAAATCCCTCCTCCCTGCCCTACTGCTGCAAGGTTCTCGGTGTTAACCCTCTGCTCTTTGAACTGTTACGATTCATTTGAAAACAGAACTGCTTGGAATTCCTCACTCCAAAAAAGCACAGTGCGGCAGCAGCTGCATCCCCCACCATATGGTGCCTGGAACCCTATTTATAGTTCCCTTGGCTTCTGTTCCTAGACTATCATGTCCCTGTATTGTAATCTATGTACAGCACCAAGCATGTTGTTGGTGTTCAGAGGATTAGTAACTTAGTGGTGGTTTCCATGGGGAATGCCTGTATCTTGCATGCAGCTAATGGAGGTGCGGGGCACTGGACTGGTTAATGCCTCATTGGCCAGTTTCCGGGGAGTGGTGTGAGAACTTTTTATTTCTCTTCCCCTTGAACTGTGACTCTTTTTAAAGAGTTTGAAGGGCAGAGGTTGCAATAAATGAGTCTCTGGGGATGGGGGGGCAACCTGTGTCTGAAGGGAATCTATCCCCCTCTCTGCTGGATGGTCTGGGTGCGAGAGAATATATTGGCCAGCTCCTTTTCCCATGCCCACATCTCCTATAAGTGATAGCAGACTACAGGAGGTCTGGCGAGCAGGGAAGAGCATTGTTGAAGAGTCCCCACTTAGAGGGGCTTCAGGGAGATCTGTGCCTAGAATGCAGCCTCTGGCTTGTTGCGTAGTTGTGTATGCACCACTCCAAAGCCGTTGGCTCCTCTTGGGTAAAGTTTGCCCAACGTTGTTGATCTGTGAAATTAGAGCCCCTAACCCTTCACTGGCTGGGGATGGGAGAGAGAACTTGACCTCCGTCTTCACACTGCAAAGGAGGAAAGGGTTAGCCCCACGTTGAAGGTGGGGCACAGCCTTGCTCAGATCCGCACAGCAGTGGAGTTGGGGGTTAAACACTGACTTTCCTGACCCTCTCTCCATCCCATGCTGCTGTCTCTCATTTAAAGAGGAAGGCCTCACTCAACTCCCGTGGCCAGGGGGACTGGAAACCATGGGTGCTGTTATGGGGGGAAAGGGAGGGGTGGGGCTTTGTGCTTCCTTCCTCTAAATTGGCTGAGAGCGCCTGTGAATCACACCTGGATTTTTTTTTTCCCTCCTTTTCAGGGATGCTTGAATATGACCCAGCCAAGAGATTTTCAATACAGCAGATAAGGCAGCACAAGTGAGTGTTCAGTTCTTCCTATTAGTCATTCTCTTTCTGCTTCTTATGCTAATGTACCTGTGCTATCGCTGTGAACTTATTTTTTCTTTTGACAGCGCACATGGAAGTCACTAGATATCCTTCCCCCAACTCTGCTGGAGCTCTGGCAACTTGCATGTAAATCTAGTTGGCGTTCTTTTTTTCTTTAAGCGTCTTGCTGGAGCATTTCAGTTGTTAACTGGTAAATAATGAAGGTGTTTAAAATGTGTTTCTAGCACGAATAATGAGTTTCACGGGCCAGATAGTAGCAGCGTGGGCAGGGGAGGTGGGCTCGGGGGGATCCTTGAAGCTGAGGATATTGAAGTAGGGATTTGGATTGTTTTCCCGTCTCTTTACGTCCAGGAGACGGAACAACTGGATTTCAGCGTAGTGGCAGAAGTGACCCTGAGTGGTGGTTGCTCAATATGGAATCCAGAGATTGAGGAAGGATTCCAGGACAGGGAATCTTTTGTCTGCCCTTTTTAACAAATTGTTCAAACGTGCTGCCTCTGAGCAGAGATTTCCTGGCTGGATAAAAGTACAAGAACAAAAAGTGCTCTAAGGATGCTTCAGCGAGGAGGCAGTGAGAGCTTGTCTCCTGTTTGACTAGGAAGTGCTCCTGAGGGCTACGATGCCGCTGCTCAGCAGAGCTCTTGCATATGAGCTTGCCCAAGAACACTTTTGGGAACCTTGTAAAGACCAGGATCTGATCCTGCAAGGCGCTAGGCGTGGTCTGCTCCTATTGACTGTGGCCAGAAGCATGTGTCCCCTAGTCTTTCCTATGGAAAAGCCAAAGCTGTAGCTCAGGTGCTGTCATTCGATCCCCTGGTGAATGTCATGAGGGAGTGCAGAGCAGGGGGCTTGCAGAAACCTTGGCTCAGAACCAGAGAGGGATTTGAACTTGTATTCTGTACAGCTACATCAACCTAATGCCTAGAAAGAGCAAAAGTCTGAAGAGCAGCTGCCTTTAAGAGACAGCTGCCTGGTCAGTTAAATTAACAGGCACACTGACCCTTTACTAGCAGGGTAGACCGTCCCCTTTTTGAGACATGCGCATGCTGGTTGTCTGACTGGGCCTGAGAGAGGAATGTGCACTTGCAGTGGAGGAGACTCGGGTTAGTCCTGGGCCATGGAGGGGACTGTTTTGGGGGTGACGGTTTGAACTCTGCATGAGCAGGAAGCATCTGACTTTATGGCACCATGACTCTCGGGTCAGTGCCTCCTGCAAGTCCATGCTAGTTTCTTTTTGCTGCACCCTAATATTGCCACCAGCCACTCGGTTCCCCTGTCCACCATTGACTCCTCCAGTGTTTCACCATTGACTCCTTTTGCTGTTCCCTTCTCAGGACCCCTCCCGTTCTACTCTCTTGCTAGTTCATCACTGCTGGTGCTAGGCTCCTGCAGTCAGACGAGCGCCTTGTCAGTGAGTGCTGCATTGAAGCATGTCTTGGCCTGTCTGTGAAATGGGCTAATAGAGGTTGAAGAGGATTAATGCACTGCTTGCCATTGTCCCTGCTACTTTGTACTGCAGGATTGTGGGGCCCTTCAAACGTGGGGCTGGGCCTCTGGCTCCCACGTGTTGCTAGCTGCCAGGTATTTGAGCTGCTTAGCCGACTCTCTGTACACTTGATTCCCTGGTGGCAAAGAGCTTTTGAGTCTGCCTCGCTAGGCTGTGAGCGAAGAGAGAGTTCCTCTAGAGACCCTGCAGATAGTCAGAGCAAGCAGGAGAGAGGAGAAAGTAGAGCAAGCTCTGGGCGCAAAGGGCCGTGGCAAACCTCACATGCTCGAAATGCAGTCATCTCATCTAACTGGGCACAACTGCTGCTCTTGAGGCTTTTAACCCTTCCAGGACAGAGAGGAAGGGTAAAGAGCCTCTCTTCCTGCAAATACAGTAGCTGGTATTTCCAAGGATTAGTCTTAGTTTTCTGTTGGCTTAGCCAGTACCTCTTAACAGGCTTCCCAACACCTCTCCCCTCCCCATTAGTAAATGCCTCCCTGCTCCTGTTGTGAATCCCAATAATTACAACAGGCACCGCAAACTGACACCCTTGGGCCCAGGGCGGGTCTGTCCATCGCCCTCTTGCGAATGCTGGCATGGCACAAAGCGTGTGCTTGGAGAAGAATTCACGCCTCCTGGCTTTGTTTTAACAAATTAAATGGAAGGACTTAGTCCCAACTTCTAAATAAGCTGCAATCAAGTTAAATGCAATTGACCATAGCCAGTGGCGAGTCTGTGGGCTTTCATCTATATATTGATTGGCAGACAGCTTTTCTTCAAGTGCATTCCTAAAATAATCTGTTTTAATCCCCAGGGGCAGGGCTGGCCCTCTGTCTTCTCAGACCTTTAGAATAACACTTTGCCCTCTCCAACACCTTCCGTCACAATCAGTAACGGCTTGATATTTACACCTCCTCTCTCCGGCCCCTGGCCCACCAAGTTGATATTTATCCCCATGTTACACGTGGGAAACTTCGGCATCGAGCAATTGAAGTGACTTCCCGAAAGCCCCACAGCTGAGCTGGGAATAGATCCCAACTCAAGCCTGAGCTAGCTGGCGTCTCTCCTTATCCCTGGTACGCTGTTTCTAGAAGTTTGATCCTTTGGTTGAGATGCTGAACTGATGTCACTGGTGATTGCCCATGCAGAAGGTAAAGGTCCTTGAGCATTCCAACATTCTGCAGGAATAGCCTCTGGCGTCCAGGCCAGTGTTTTCTCCAGCTTGGAATTGGGCGGGTGTGAGCTAGAACCAGGCTCCCATCCGTGCGTGAGAGTGGAGAAATGTTCCCTGAGTCATCCTTGTCCTCATTCTGTTCTGTGCTCTGTGGTGCGGGAAGCTGCATGCTGTTAAGGGAACTAGCAATCTGGTTGAAACAGTCTTGGGAATTGGGAGACCTGGGATCTGTTCCCAGTTCTTCAGCAGATATGCTGTTACTTTGGACAAGCCAATTCTCCTCTCTGGGACTGTTTCCCCAGCTACAAAATGGCAGTTACTTGCCCCCTGGGTGCGGGCGGAGATATGAGAACCAACGATGGATCGAATGAAGCGCTGTGGAAGTGCCTGGTATTATTCTCTTAACACGGCAGAGCCCATGGAGGTAGAAAGGGCCTGGTAACACTTGGTGCAGACTTATTGTCCACCCTCTCAGCCACTGCCATTCCTCCACACTTTCTTCCCAAGGCTATTGCTTCCCCCCTTAACATGGCAGCTTCCTCACACCACATGACCTGGAGAGGGTGAGTAGAGGCCTATGACATCTGTGAATGGGAACAGAGCCTGCCGTAGACTCTCTGGTTTCTGCCAGACGCCTTCCCCTCGTTCCCCCGAACTAAATTAATTCTCTTGCATTACATTTGTATTTACAGTGTTGGGGTTTGTTTCGTCTGTAGTTCAACAGGGACGTGCTAACCTTTCCCAGCCCTTTCCGCACTCCAGCAGCTCTCTCAAAACTAGCCGCTCTCCGTTGCAGTTTCATGAACTGGAATGAATTAAAATTCTCCTAGCCCACCAGCCAGGGCAAATTATTCAGTCTGAGCTGACAATAGTCGACCCACGAGTAATAACGACAGAGCCTTGGAGCCTGCTGCCTCCAGGGCAGTGCTGGTTGGGGAAAACCAGCCTGGTAGTGCATCTTTATGAATTTTTTTTAAAACAGCCTTTGTTGTGAGCTTCTCAGACAAGTGCTGGTGTAGAAACATGGCCCAGTGCAGACACGTTGCCCAGAGCCAGGGAGGCAGAGCCTCTGGTTCCCTGTGGATCGCTAACCCTCTGCCCTGCGCTGTTACTGAAGGGCTTAATGCTCATAAACTGCATTTGGTAACTTTAATTCAATGACCCTGCAGCAGCACTTACAAAGAAAATCGAAAGTGATGAAGTGGCTGCAGAATCCTATCTCTGCCCCTGGTTTCCAAGGCAACCATCTTGCCTTCTTCCCCAGAAGCGTCACGCTTAATTTGTTCAGCCATAGATATGATTGCAACGGTTCATAGCAAGCGAGAGGGAGCACTTGGCTCTTTACTGGTGGAAGTGGAAGCTGGCCTTTTACGCTAGTGCAGGGGCCTGTGACCTCGCAGAGGCTAGTGGGCCACCTCTTCTCTCACTCACCAAAAAGTCCTCAGCAGCAGATGCAAAGGGGGTCTGTGGAAAGGCGTTCCTTGCTGCTCAGATGCATGGACTAAAAGCCTAAGGAATCTGTTCTCATATTGTCACAGTACTGCCCTTCAAAGGCTCTGAGCATACTTGATAATGCATGTGCCTATATTGGAGGTATCCTATGGGGCTATCCAGCGCTCACTGGGCCATGGGCTTGAGGTCTAATAGGCCTTTCCCATCTGTGGTGGTGTGGGAGGATGCAAACCCCAAATTCTCCCCTGGATGCAAGGTACTGATGGGAAAGCACCTGCTCCTCTTCTCCTGCTCAGCCCTCTGGGTCTCGCTTATTTCTCAGTGTGTGGCGCAGAGGTGGGAATTTTTAATTCTTCTACCCACGCTCTGCAAATGAGTCTCTTAACGCGAGCGTGTTAAAGGCATTAACGCCTCCATCTGTGCTCTGAGCACCGTTCTTCCTCCTGCACGTCTCTTGTGTTGGAGTCTGAAGTACAACCTCTGTGTCCAGTATCAGCTAGGGAAACGGCTCCCCTCTTCTTTTCTACTTACTTCCAGGGTTCACTGAACTGAGGCTGGAGAAACCAGGGTTTGCCCCCTACATCTTCTGGCTGTTAAGTAGGAGTAGCTAGTGCCCCCCCATCAGAATACACATCTGATTAGCCTGCCATTCCTAGCAGAGAACTATTTTATGACTTCCTTCTCCAGCCAGCTCCTGCATAATATCTGTGGGATGAAATCAGAATGCTGCTAGTAGCTCTGTGCAATGGTGCTGACCTTCTCGTAACCCAGTTTGTGTTCATGGCCCATATGACTAGAGGGTAGGGAAATGCAAGTAACCTACCCTTTTGATAAGGGTTGAATAGCCTGCAGCTAGGCATCTGGTTGTCAGAGTCTCTTCCCTATCATAAATAAGCAAGTTTAAAATATTTGTGACCCAGAAGAAGGGTATTAGCCAGGAAGCACTTTCAGAGCTCCAGCCATGCCTAGCAAGTCTGGGTGCAAGCAAAGAGAAAATGTGACTTGAAAGGAGCAGGGAATCATGAGTCGGCTAAGAACGAGGCTTGGTTTAGAGCTCCGATTGCGAGCCAGGCATGCTCATTAAACACCAGTCTGCCTTCAGAGCCTTAGTTTTCATTCCAGCCTTGGTTCTCTGTCCTCAAGTTTTGCCCTCTTTAGCTCCCTGTAGATTACAGCAGCCCTGCTGAACGTCATTCCGCATAACCGGCTTCTTTGTCACTAATGCTCCTCCCCCAGCAGGTTTGTGCTTCATGTATTCCCCCCCCCCGCCCCCGCCCACAAAATGGCCAGAAAGGGTCTCTTCCCCTTCCTGCTGCTGCACTTGGTTGCAAATTGTTGGAGGTGGGGAAGAGAAGCAACAGGTGAATCTGCCTCTCCCAGAGACTCTGCTTTCTGTGAGTGGTGCTTTTGAGACCTACAAAAGCTTTTCTCCTCCCCACCCGCATAACCGGGAAGCAAGAAGGGAGGACGTGACTGTCACTGAAGCATCAGCCTCTTAGCACTGAGTGAATTCATGCTTTTGTGTCCTGGTGCAGTCCCCCGACAAAGCAGCAGTAAAATGGTGGTTGGGATTAGGCAGTGAGATAAAGCCTGTTTCTCTTCTCAAAAGCTTTCGAATCCAGTCTCACACTTCAGGGTGTCAGCTGATCAATGCAGGGTCAGGCAGGGATTTTTACCCCGCCTAGATTAACACAGAATGAGTGGTTGCCTCGCGACAAAGCCGTGGCCAATAACTTCTCAAGCCAGGCTCAAACTCGATGGAGCAGTAGCCTGACCCACAATAGAAAACCCTTTGCCCGCTACCAATATACTGAGATATGCGGAAAATGCAGAGTGACAGGCGGAACCTCGAGCCATGTCAGAGAATTGTCTCTGCCCAGTCTGAGGCTTGACAGGAAATACTGTCTGTTTCTTCATGTCAAATTACTTGAGGGGCTCTTTCCAACAGGTCTTTGGTTTCCTTTTGTTCTTCATTGAATCTCTCCTCTCACTTTACATTCCGATTAGCATAGATACATATGTAAATGTTTGAATTCATCTCCCAGAGGATGGAATCAGCATGACTACAGTACAGTGATTCAGGTTTCAGTTGTTAATAAAACCTATTTTTACTCTCCTGGAAAGTAGGACAGGAGGCAGGAAAGAGGCAGAGCTGAAATACAGCAAAACAAACATCACTAGCTGCTAGAAATTTCTAGCCCTTCTTTCAGAATTCCTTCGTTATTGGCAAACTTGAGCATCTTTCCACTTTCTCACTTCTGTCCCCTGTTCTCCATTCTCCTGAAGTGGCTAGTATTTATATCTTGGCTCCCTCCAGCCCCAATGCCCATGGCAAAAATCAATGGCTCTGCAGTAGCTCTGCTAGATGACCCTCACATATCAGCCCAGAGTGAAGTTGTATCTGTACAGTCGCTTCCTTGAGGAGAGCAGTCTCCCACGGAAAGACAGTCCAGCAACCAAGTCAGTACAGGGTTTTGTGTACCATGTACGTTTGAAGAGACCCCATACCCAGAGCTAGGCATAACTGCTGACTAAAACGCAATTGGGGTGGACCTGCCCACTTCTGCTTTGGTGGCCCAGTACCCCGAAAGTCTCGTTGTTCATTTTAGCAGTGTTACAACCATTTGGCCCACCAAACGTAATTGACAAACCAAAGTGGCGTTCGAATCCCTCCTTTTCCACCAAGCCTGCCACTCTTGTTCCACCTAAGGTAGAAGTACCTGTAGACCTGCATCAATACAAAATGGGAACACTTAATCTTCCAGTCATCCAGGGCAGTTTGTGTCTGTATTGTGTGGCCTCTTCCACTCAGATAGCCAGCTTTGAGGGCAGGAATCCTATACCTTGCATAGCCCCGAACAAGTCAACGCTCAACAAAAATAAGTCTGCCTGCAACACTTCAGGGAACAGGAAAGAGCCAGTGAATTTAAGTATCTTCTATTATTGGTGATGCGATTCTTCTTTGGGGGAGTGAGAGACTGATCTTAAACCTAAGAGTTCCACGCAGATAATGGGCAATATATTGAAGGAGTGTTTGCATTCCAGCTTCCCATATAACATTGGAAATCTGGAAACAATCTTCCTACTGTGCAAGAGGTCTGAAGGTTCACAAGAAGTGTGGATTTCCCAGGCCGTTGTGAGATCTTGGAGCCTTTACTTCCGATACATGAGCATCTCTTCCACATTCCTCTCTAGTTTAGTCAGTATCTAGAATTCCAGAATGATGAAACCTGGGCTTTTCCCATCTGCGATCACCCAAGAATTCTCCTTCAGCCTCTTTGGCGGCATTTGGTACTCCTATCTCATCTTTCCCACAATGCAGCGGCAGCATAGGCTGCTACTTAACTTTTCCAAGCAGCCAGTGCTGGTCTCCCATCCCCCTCAAGGTGCGGTTGGTTCAGAACTGCATGGAGCCCACACGTGAAGCGCTGCTGGGAGGTCATGGAGCTGGTACTTCCTGCAGCAGAGCGCTGCTCACTTCGTTGCCCATCCGTGAAACCCCACATCTGCCATTGCTCCTCTGAGAACCATCTTCAAACTCTTGGCATGAAAAGCTGCCAGTGCAAATTACTTAAAATGCTGAACCAGTGCACCAGACACTTCAAAGAGGCAATTTCCACGGTCTCCGGTATAACTGCTTGTCTGCCTTGTCCACCCGCGCCCCAAAAAACAGGACTAGGAAATGATTCTACCATTGGATAAGAAGCGGTGGTACATACATTTAAAATGACAGCAGTCTTAGGAGCGAAAAGATCAAACCCCTTTTTCATGGGGAGGGGGGAGAATCGTTCTAGACAGATCATATTGAATCCATTTCCCCTTCAGGCTGCTTCATAACTTTATTTTCAACCATGTTCACAAAGCTGGGTTTTGAACAAGGTTTGCTCCTCCCTTGAATACCGATTGGTCCGTCCCGGTAGAACGAGAGACGTGTGTGAAAATGTAATTAACTGCTTGTTTTCACTGGACAGGTTTGCTAAAACGTCACATTTTTTAGGTTTACTCTCTAACCAGCTTAAGTCTTTAACACAATCATGATTGCATTTGTGTTGTGGAGGAGATCTATGTTCCAACTTAATTCCAGGTCGGGGCGGTGGGGGGGATTTAAAACAAAACAGGATGGCATACGTTTCCAAGAGCCCATTCTGGAGCTCTCCCGTTCCCTTTGACCAGTTCAGATCTGTCCCAGGTTGGTAGTAGCCAAAATCTGTTTCTAATGTCTACATATGTGACCAAGTAGCTAAGAATTCATATTGCACCTGGTACTACTTGGGGCGGCTCCAGGCACCAGCGCACCAAGCGCGCACCTGGGGCGGCTCCAGGCACGGGGGGCAGCCTGCCGGTCGCTGTGAGGGCGGCAGGCAGACTGCCTTCAGCGGCATGCCTGCGGGAGGTCCGCCGGTCCCGCGGCAATTCAGCGGCAGGTATGCTGAAGCCGTGGGACCGGCGGACGTCCCGCAGGTAACGCGGATTCGGCGGCATGCCAGCGGACCTCCCGCAGGCGCACTGCCAAAAGCCGCCTGACTGCCGTGCTTGGGGCGGCAGAAAACATAGAGCCGCCCCTGGCAGCAGCCTCAGAAAAAGACCAGAGCACTGAATGGGAGATGAAGGCAGAACTCATGGACCCTCCACATCAGGACTGAGGCACGTTGGTGGAAAATGGGGTGTAGCGTGGAGGTGGGGGGGCTCGTGCTGCCCATTCTATACCCGTTCTGTGGGTAGAGAACATAGTCTCTGACTTAAAGCAGCACCTTTCATGAGCCCTAAAGAGACGCTAATAGGCTGGAGGAGAAATCGTATAGTTTCATTAGACCAGATCCGCTTACGATGACAAATTGATCAAAGCGTCCTTTCACAGCAAGTGAGGGGCACCTCCCTGCTATTCACAGGCAGCCCCTGATAAACAGCACAGTTGTCTTTACCAAGCTAGTGCTGGGAAGGATTGGCTTTCATGGATTAATTACCATTCAGCTGATGGCACAAAAGCAGGGGTTTAATATTTAATGCTGGGATAGCAGCCCATCAGGGGACCCAGCTGCTCTACACCCGACACTCCTTGGGTGAGAATGCTTTGAACTCCCCTATCACTTCCTGTGTGTGGGATCACCCTCCTGGGCAAAGCCCACAGAACTGCCTGTTGAAACGGGGAGGACGTGCTGCTCTGCATGCCAGATTTGAAGCCGCCCAGCAGCATGATTCACACAGGATGTGGGAAGAAGCAATTGGATGACCAAAGCCTGACCTTCTGAATGTTTAATCCATAGGCATTGATCCTTCAGGCTGGTGGGGTCATCAGGGTGCATGATTGGGGGAACAGGCACTTGTTACAGAGAGCTGAATGTGTGAAGGCTTGGGAAGGCATGTCAGAGAAACCTGCACGCTGAAGACTCCATGAATTGTTCTAGGCAAATGGTATTTGGAATGTAGTCGAGAACCCAAGTGCATTGGATTACTCTGTGCTGTAGATGAGGTGTACAGGGACTCCAATGGTACTTCTAGGAAACGTTTTTTTAACTCGGCTGCACAGCCCTGAGAGCTGTACAGGAGTACGTCTGTTATAGGGCAGTGAAAAATGGGAAAGGCCACCCATCTGGCTCCTGAGATATTGACGTAATGCAAGACCGTTAGACTCTTGATCTGATTAATAATGGCATTTGGCGCTGCGATTCTTCTCTGGGCAGATGGCAAGTTAGAACAGCACTATGGGTGATGGATGAAATGGTGGTAGAATTCCAACAAGACAGGGGTGAGGTGGAAGGATAAAATATGAAGGGACTTTGCCATGATCCCACTGACTATTGCCATGAAGGGGGAGATTGGGGTTAAGATCCATAGCCCTTAAACTCATAGGCTGCAAGTTCCCTTTTCTTCCTGTTATGCTGTTTTATGACTCTCTAAAGCTGGGAGAAAGTGCTTGATTCTTAGCACTAAAGACAAAAATCTGTCTGTCCACAGATCAGGTACAGCTCAGAGAGCAGCAGTGAGTGCTGGCTTCCCTCACACTGCTCAGTGCCACCCCTGCTGTTGAGAAGCCCCCTGTATATATGCAGTGGCGGTAATTCATTCTCTATGTTCATTCAGGCCAGGTTGGAATCGGTGAGCGAGAGGTGAAAGGCTTTGTATCCTATTTCTGGTCCCCTGAGCCATCCTATTGTGGGGATTTGTCATGGTCATGTGTATCTAGCGGTGTATAGCCATTGCTGCAATAACGCAAGAGATGGCTTTGTAGATCCATCAGAGGTTCTCCTTAGCTCAACGGCAGTCAGTGGCCTGGATGCCCTCAGGAGTGGCGCGCTCACCTCGTATTTTATTTCCTGCCGCAGAGCCGCGGAGACAAGAGGCCCCAGGATTCACCTTTTTTTGCCACTGGCCTCCCCAGACTATGCCCTATGGTGAAGCCTATGAGGGGAAAAAAACAGTGCAAGATGTTTTCAATTAATTAAAAAAACCCACATAGCTCTGATATGATTGGTAGGGGGCACCTCAGATTCTTGGGACTTCCTGTCGAAAGGGAGACCATTGAAACTCTGTGCCTTGGACTCTTTGCAGCTGGTTTCGTAAGAAACATACTCAGGCAGAGGCTCTGGTCCCCATACCTCCTAGCCCAGAGACCAAGGATAGGTGGAGGAGTATGACGGTGGTGCCTTATCTGGAAGATCTCCATGGCTACAACGAGGAAGAGGATGATGACTTGTATGACATTGAAGATGATATCATCTACACTCAGGACTTCACAGTACCAGGTAAGCAAGAGGAAGGTGATGGGATGGGGAAGGGGGAGATAACGTTTCAGGCCAATTTTAAAACCTTCTGGAGAGAAAACATGGTTTGAATGGCCAAACGCTTTCAGTAGCTGAGAAGCCTGTTGATTATTAAATGATGCACGATCTTTGAGCCAGCCATAGTGATCCGGATGCATCGGTCCTTGATTTCTTAAATAGGATACCCTTTCCAATTTCCTTCATTGCATCCAGTAATAGCCGCTACCCGCTGGATTTTATTGTTCAGCAGGCTTCATTCCACAGCCAATTTTACAAGACCATCTCAAAGTTATTCTGAAGCCCGGTATAATGACGCCGTATTCATAGCAGATGGCGTACTGGTGGGTGGGGGAGGGGACACTGAGAGAGTTATGCTTAACTTTCAGCTTTGTTGCAGCTTATTTTCCCCTGCCCCCGTCTCTGAAACTGTCTAGTTACGGAATTGCCTTACAGGAAAAAAATCTCAAATTCTAAAAATCGGTAAAGAGCTTGAGATCTTCAGAACCAGATAGTCAATTTAACCATGCAACTCCCGCTGATCAGTGGGAATTGTGTAGCTGAATACCCCAGTTGGCTTTGGAAATGTCAATGACTGGGTGCATATAAATCCTGGAACTTGGTTGGAGAGAGAGAAAGGAAGGCTATGTTGAGAGCCGGCAGGCCAAGGCACTGGGAGGGCACAGTACAAAGACTTGGCTTGATCACTTTCTTTCTTAACACCAGCAGCGATCAAATTAGTTGCTCAACCTCCTTGCTCCTATTTTACCTGCTTAATAAATTACAAACTATGTACGATAAATGTCTGTCAGTTGCCCCCTTGTCTTCATTCTGCTTCATCCAGGTATGGATGGTCTGATAGTGACTTTACAAGGAGAGGGTACAGGAGATGACTTCCTCTACAACAAGGTGATCCTACGTGTCTGAGGATAGGTCATCTCTGCTCTTGGGAAGACTTCCAGCTCCTGGGGTGTAGGATTGCCAGACTGAGCCAAATTCTCATGGACTTCAGTAGGGTCAGAGATGACCTGTGCCTGCCGATAGTGGGGAGACAGAGGGAGGGCAGCTGGCTTCAGCAGTCTTACTGAGTATGCTCAGTACAAGCCAAGCAGCAAACCGGGGGGCACATGACCCCACATGCGCCCCCTCCCACGTCTCCTCTGAGTAGGGTATGAATAAAGGTGAGATCAGTGTCCTCAAAGCAGAAGCTAGACCTTAGGACAAACTGTGCCTCGGCTCCTTGATCAGATTGTGGGTCCTTCCTGACTGCGTGTGATCCGGGAACTCATCCCTGGGAGCTCAGAGTGCCATGAAGGCAACCCTGGCAACTTTTAGCTTTGAGTGGCCTATGCATTTAAAGGCGTGGGGTAATAACCCAGCCCTAGGTTGACCTCTCTGGCAGCTACGTAACCAAGATTTTCCTTTGTTTGCTGCTGCCTTGGCAAGTGATCAAAGTGAGCTAAGCCGGCAGTGTCTTAGCTCCTTGTAAAATCCCCCCCAGAGGAGTGTCCATGCGAACGTCCAGTCAAGTGGACGTGTACTTGGGCAGGGTGGAGCCTGGCTTTCCAAGACTAAGGGAGTTTCATCAGAGTGAAATTTTTCAAGTGCTGGTTCCCCTGTGACAATCGGTCATTCCTAATAACTAGGCTTTCTAATAAGGACTTGTGTACCAGTACCAGCTGGGCAAACCGCAGAGCTCTCAACACCTTGAGAAGTTCTGATTAGTCTGAAGGCTGCATTCTCTCCCATTGTCCTCACGCTCCACCAGTACCATTGACCAATATTTGGGGTCTAGAAAGGTGACCATTCACTAAGCCAGGGCTTCCTTGGGTATCTTTATGGAGGCTCTTTCAGTTCCATGTAAAAACTTGGTAGGCTCCTGAAACTGCCTCCTCTCTAGAGCCTTTCTAACAGCAGGCGTGGTGGGGAGGAGAGAAGAGAATTTGCCAGAATATTTCCTGTACTGTCTGGGACCTGGAACAGGGATTCTGCTGACGCCTCCTCTGTTCCTTTGAGGGTCCTTATGAGGCTGCAGTCAGTGCTTTCAAACCTGGAAGTCTAAAGCTGGGTCCCTATAGCCATATTTAGATACCTACACGAGGGACCTGATTTTTGAGACACACCCAGCAGCTCCAACAGGAGCCTGACTTGAGGCAGCCAGGTTTGAAATTCTTGGCCAATATTTTCTTCCCCCTAACTCCTGCCTGTGTCTGATGGGGCCACATGCTCCTGTGGCAGCCCTTGGAGGACTAGAGCAGTGAATGGTGGGAATCGGAGCCCCCACTTTCCCCTCTTCCCACCCAGCTCTCTTCCTCCTCGGCAGAGAAGTTGAATCGTGTGAATTTAGTCCCTAAATTAGCGTTTCTTCTCCCTGATGGATCTGTTGTACTTCACACCAGCCGAGCGAAGGGCCCACCATGCCGAGCTCCTTGGGTCATCACTGCCCAGGGTCCAGTGTAGAGAATAAGCGTCTCTTTCTAACCACGGTCTGTTGCTTTCCTGTGCATTCCCCAGGTTCAGAGGAGGCAGCTGAGGCAGGGCTTAGAGAGGCCAGAGCAGAGCAGATGAGGGAACTTGCCGAGCCAGTTGGAGAGGAAGCTGAGCTGCCGGCGGACGGGAACGTTGAAGAGGAATTCGGAGTTTAGCCTAGTTTGCTACAGCTACCGGAGAGAACAGATAGTTGCGTTTATGCTTGAACTATAGTGTTGGCTTGGAATCTCCTAACTTCTCCGCGCCTCAGCAGGATCTTTCCTGCCACTAACAGGGCACCATTACTTTAAAAAAGCCACACATCTGTTCCAGGAGGGAGTCTGCTCCGTTTGTTAAACAAAGATTAGCCATAAGGTTCCAGAGTGCAGGTGACCTGAGAGAGAACCAGCATTGAAGGTCCCAATGGCACTTGTTGTGACTACTGCATACCCTAACCAGCCTTGCGCCCTCTTAGTTCTGTCGATAGGTTGCTACAGTGAAACGCTGTAGTTGGCTATTTTGAGTCTTATTTTTAATACAGAAGCTTTTTTTAAAACAAAGTTTATCGGGAGTCGAGTGCTGAAAGGTTTGTTTAATCCGGGTATCTGTTGCCACCGCGGGAGACCAAGCCCCTCGCTGACTGGCAGCTCCATCTTGTGCTGCTTTGATTGCTTTCTGTACAGCCCCCACGCCACCTGGGCCCCCTGGCTCACTAATTCTTACTGCCTAACCCTGAAGTATTTCTGGGTTCCCCTCCCTGTTGTCACCCCAGCTGAGATACTGAAGAATTTCTCGTTCCTTTACAGTTCAGTGCTGTGAAAGGTACAGCTCTGCGTACGTGTGTGGCTGTAGAGAGCAATCCCACGTTAACATGTTCACAGGGATGGCCCGTGCTCCGGTTCCGGTCACGCGCAAGTCTGCAGAACCTCCCTGAGCCAGGCTGGAGGGCTGAGTTCCTTTTCTGTACGGAGGCAAGAGAGGTCATGGCCCTGTGGTTCCTTCTGTGGCGCACAGCAGGGCACATAAGGTTGCCTCTGTTCAGTGCAAGTAAAGCCAAGCACTAGGCGTAGGCTCTGCACTGAGCGGTGATAAGCCTCAAGCCCCCAAGTCTAGAATATGTCTGAGGAGACGCGGTCTTAAGTGCAGCCCCCCCTGCTAATGTGCCTCTTAGGGCACAGCCGAGCTCCATCCTCTTTGGAACCCCTAGGTGTTTGCACAGGTAGCCCCAGCGTCCGCCTGGCCACTGCGGCTGCACTTTTAGCATGCTAGGTCGATCGGATCTAGGGTGCAGACATCAAGCTGGAGGTGTGCGTTCCATCTCTGGTAGACGTGTAGATGTACACTCAGTGGCTGCGCAGCAGGGACTCAGGTCTGCGGTCCCCGTGCTCCGCACTCTTTACCTTGCATGTGCAGCACCTAGCGCTGGGCAGGGCTGCGCCTCCATCAGCGCTATCCTGACAGCAGCGTTCCTCCGCTCATCTCAGCGGATGTTATGCCCTCGGCAGGCAGGTGCTTTGTAACAAGGGACGATTGTAGCTGGAGCAGCCATCTCTGCTATTATGTGCTTCTGATGCAAACAGCATTTAAACCCAAATAAGAGCTGTCACTCACCAAGCTGACATGCAAATTACTGAAAGATGTTTGGAGTTCTCTTGCATGCTTTGTACGTCTTCAGAGGGATAGAGTACTCTGGTTAATAGCAGCTGCACGGAGCAGCACTCACTGCAATTACCTGGGTGTGGTAACACATCTTCTGTTGTATTAAGACTTGGGTGTTGATGTTCCTAGAACCTCAGTTACCTAAAGAACAGTTGTACAGGGGTGATCAGATTGCTGGCGCAGGAAAGCGCCGTGTGAGCGTCTGCCTGAAACGCCCCATCCCTGACTGCTCAGCTGTTGGAGAGATGCCTCTGCTGAAATGAAGGGCACAGTTCCTTCCTGATTAATATGTTACAGACCCTTCTCAAGTCAAACAAATGAGCTATGGCTTGGCTCCTCCTGTGTGTGTGACCTACAAAGGTTGGAAGGCAAAGTACATACAGACCGCCGCCGTGTGCCTGCCAGAAACTGGTTTGATCCAAGTTTGGGTACATGACTAGAGAGACCTGCTTCCCACTGTATCCCGTGGCTTCTGATCAGTCCCTCCGAGGGATGGTCAGTCCACAGGGCTCCCTAATAGCCATCCCTATTTGAAGGGTCTTAAGGCAATTATAATGGTACCAGTGAACTGGGATACGGTGAAACTGCATGTACAGGGAAGCCACTTTAAAGGGTTGGATATTTGGGGTACGTTTTTAACAATGAATAATTAACCATTGGAACAGTTCACCAGGGTCTCCATCACTGAGAATTTTTAAATCAAGATTGGGTGTTTTTTTTTTTTTTTTTCTAAATGATCTGCCCTAGGACTTATTTGGGGAAGTTCTGTGGCCTTTGTCAGACACAGGAGGTCAGACTAGATGATCACATTGGTCCCTTCCGGCCGTGGCATCTGTGAACTTGTAACATGCAGATTGCAGTTCCGGTGAGTGAAACCTTCCCTAGGAATGGATGTTTGGGGAGCAGGAGGGAGAGGACAAGCTGGACTGTGTGTGTGTGTGTGTGTGTGTGTGTGTGCCCGAAATCAAGGGACAGCTTGCAAAGAGAACAGATTATCTTCCCTTCCCAGCCTCATGAACTCCGCTCTGCTTTGCCAGCCTTCACTTTTTAAGAGCGAAATTCCATTAAAATAGAAAACTTGCAAATGACTCTGATCAATTGAGCTGTGGTTCCATCGGGCAGCAGAGCGAGCGAACAAGTGACTCATAGGCGGGGGTGGGAGCTCTGTTGGGGGAGGAGGGAGGGAGCCTCATTAAACCTTACATTGATCAGAGGAAGAAGGGGCTTTAACAATGTGCTGTATTTTTGAAGGGTTCTTTAAAGATTTATGCTGCTCTGCAAAGAGCTTTAAACATGGTGTCCCTTGCTCAATATCTGTTAAACGTCTCCTCGGAGGAAATTGCTGGAGAGAGCATGTTATGGTGTCTGGCACATCACAAACCATCACTTCCAGAGGTGTCCGCCTTTTTCAACTCCAGGGGCGACATTAAGTGAGGTTAGGGATCCTGCTTGCTGGCTTTGTCTCAAAACTTCAGGTTAAAAGGGATGCGCCCTACGTCCTCCATCCGCCATTGTTAACCCTCTTCAGTCTGAACTGCAATCTGTGGTTCATGCAGAGACAAATGGCCGCTGTGTGTGTGTGTTTGTTTGTTTGTTTTCACGCCCTGACATCCAGGAAGGGGCTGGAAAATGAAGCCGAGACTAGAGTCTAAAAATAAGTGTCAAGTGTTTGCAAAAGTATATTTCTATCCTTTGTGTACATGCGCACAGCCGGTTCGAAAGTACTTTGCGAAAGAGGCGTTTTCATTTGAAACCGCTCTTGTGTCTGTGAGCTGGACCGAATGATTGGCAAGCCCGAAAGGTGGCAAGGACAAACACGCACGCTCTCCGTGGCTGTCGTCTCTCTTTTTGTACCGCCGCTTTGCTGATAATGGGAAGGCAGAATAATGCTTGTTCTAACAGCTGCAGCACAGTGGGTCACAGGCTTCCGTGTGGGCGGAAAGATGTTGAACTCCATCAAGTGTTAAATTTTTAGTTTCATTGAGAGCTGCTGACACTCAATTATTGAGGAAAGAGATAAAATTAGCTTTGGGGGATGTTCATGTGTGTCCCACCCCCCAAAATCCAGAGACTCTTTCTGGAATCCTTTGCGGGGCAGGGAGCCGTTGCACAAAAGACAGATGAACGAGTCAGATTTTTTTTCCAGTTGGAAGCGTTAATTGATTTGGCTCGAGTTCAGATGAACAGGGAAGGGGGGGAGCTTTAAATGCTCAGCTCTGCTTTGAGGTGCTGCAGCCACATCATTGGGGTTTGGGGAGAAGTGAGTTAAAATCCTGAATTCTCTCCGTGGGGAGGTGCGGCTGTGATACGCTGTCTGTCAGGGTGGGCCAAGCCTTCTGATTTTTTGGGGGTCCCACCGTGACACATTTGCCAGAGGGGGGTGGTGCCCAGCACTTTCTGTTGTGTGTCAGGCTGGGCCTCCCAGAATCACACGCTGCTTTTGGCACAAACCGTGACCTGGGACAGCTGGGTTTCACTGTCTTCCCTGTGTGCTCCTATGCAAAGCGCTTAAACCAATGTGATCCAAAATTGGCCTCTCGGGTTGGGTGCTCACCCTGAACCTCTGGGGGCTTGATTGTCACGGAGTGCTGAGCTGGTAGCTAGAGTCCCAGCGCTGGGCCCTAATGGCTGTCAAGTTGGGCACCCAAAAGTAGTGAATTATCCCTGAAAATGTCAACATGGGCCTGAAACCGGACTCCCACAGCCTGCCCAGAATCGGAATGCAAAACAAAACCAACTTCCTGGGATGTTCTCCAGCAGGTAAGGCGGGGCATTGGGACAATGGCCTTGGATGTGAAACTGGTGCAGGAAGGACCCCTTCAGACAGGCAGTGGGCAAATGCTTGTCCAGAAATCACCCCGAGGTTAGGAGATCTCCCCCCACAGCACCAATCTTCAGTCTTAAATGGGCTGCTGTAGAGAAGTGGGTCTCAATCTCTTCCAGAGCAGGACACCTGTGCCCCCCAAATCATATGTAGCCAAAATCTAGCCGGGAGCCTCCACCCCATTGGACGATATGAGGAAAAGGGAGTGTGTTGGCAACCTCCTGACTGGCCCTGCTCTAGGGTATTTGTCTTGCTAATGAACTGCAGCAGGAGGAAGAGCAAAAACCATTTTGCTCTGAATGGTGTTACCCACTCTGTGCTCCCTCCGCAGAGAAAACAAAAGGGCTAGTCCATGCTAGTGTGACTGGGGCCCTCCCTGCTTTACGTCCCTTCTAGAGCCACGGGCCGTGGTTTCCACATCACTCTCTCTGGCAACTGCTATTGTGGCTGTGATAGCAAGGAGCTAAACCTGCTTCTGACAGCCGTCGATTGGTAAGGCCATGATGCTGTTCTAGTCTGATCTCCGGCGAACGGAGCCCGGGGACCTTCATTCGGTCATTCCTGCCTCAGGCCCATATCCTGGGGTTGGGCTCAAAGCGTCTCTCTTAGAAAGAAACGTCCAATCTTGATTTAAGGCTTCAAGGGATGGCGAATCCGCCACGTTCCCAGGTCAGATGTTCCAGTGGGTAAGACCCCTCACTGTTAACACACACCTAATTCTAGCCTGGATTTGGCTAGCTTGTGCTTCCAGCTCTTGGATCATGGCATGCTTTTGTATGCTATCACATTCCCTCTTCTGTGTCAGAGCCTCTGCGTGGGTTCTGCCATCCCTTGCCGTGTGGGCACCTCCCCTCCATGCCGTGCCATGTGAAAGGCAAATGCTGGGGTTGGGGGAAGGCAGGCTGGATGCATTCCCTGCATGGCAGTGAGAGCGATACAGGGCAATGTGCAGGCCCGTGGCCGTTTCACTAGACGAATCTGCATGCACGTTCAAGGGAAAGAAAAGGTGTGTGTGTGTGTGTCGGAGCACAGCGTCCCCTCCCGCGCTTCATGGCTTATTGCTACCAATGAATGCTCTGAGATCATAGAATCATAGAAGACTAGGGCAGAAAGAGACCTCAGGAGGTCATCTAGTCCAACCCCCTGCTCAAAGCAGGACCAACCCCAACTAAATCATCCCAGCCAGGGCTTTGTCAAGCCTGATCTTAAAAACCCCTAAGGATGAAGATTTCACCACCTCCCTAGGGAACCCATTCCAGTGCTTCACCACCCTCCTAGTGAAATAGTGTTTCCTAATATCTAACCTAGACCTCCCTCACTGCAACTTGAGACCATTGCTCCTTGTTCTGTCATCTGCCACCATTGAAAACAGCCGAGCTCCATCCTCTTTGGAACCCCCCTTCAGGTAGTTGAAAGCTGCTATCAAATCCCCCCTCATTCTTCTCTTCTGCAGACTAAATAACCCCAGTTCCCTCAGCCTCTCCTTGTAAGTCATGTGCCACGGCCCCCTAATCATTTTCATTGCCCTCCACTGGACTCTCCAATTTATCCACATCCTTTCTATAGTGGGGGGCCCAAAACTGGACGCAATACTCCAGATGTGGCCTCACCAATGCCGAATAGAGGGGGGAAATCACTTCCCTCGATCTGCTGGCCATGCTCCTACTAATGCAGACTAATATGCCGTTAGCCTTTTTGGCGACAAGGGCACACTGCTGACTCGTATCCAGCATCTCGTCCACTGTAATCCCCAAGTCCTTTACTACAGAATTGCTGCTTCATCAGTCAGTCCCCAGCCTGTAGCAGTGGATGGGATTTTTCCGTCCTAAGTGCAGGACTCTGCACTTGTCCTTGTTGAACCTCATCAGATATCTTTTAGCCCAATCCTCCAATTGGTTTGGTCACTCTGGACCCTATCCCTACCTTCCAGCATATCTACCTCTCCTCCCCAGTTTAGTGTCATCCGTGAACTTGCTGAGGGTGCAATCCATCCCATCATCCAGATCTTAAATGAGGATATTGAACAAAACCACCCCCAGGACCGAACCCTGGAGCACTCTGCTTGATACCGGCTGCCAACTAGACATCAAGCCCTTGATCACTACCCGTTGAGCCCGACAATCTAGCCAGCTTTCTATCCACCTTATAGTCCATTCATCCAATCCATACTTCTTTAACTTGCTGGCAAGAATATCATAGGAGACCGTATCAAAAGCTTTGCTAAAATCAAGTTACATCACATCCATCGCTTTCCCCATATCCACAGAGCCAGTTATCTCATCACAGAAGGCAATCAGGTTGGTCAGGCATGACTTGCCCTTGGTGAATCCATGTTGACTGTTCCTGATCACTTTCCTCTCCTCCAAGTGCTTCAAAATGGATTCCTTGAGGACCTGCTCCATGATTTTTCCAGGGCCTGAGGTGAGGTTGACTGGTCTGTAGTTCCCCAGATTCTCCTTCTTCCCTTTTCTAAGGATGGGTGCTATATTTGCCTTTTTCCAGTTGCTATGAGTTTTCAAAGATAATGGCCAGCGGCTCTACAACCACATCAGCCAACTCCCTCAGCACCCTCGGATGCATTAGATCCGTCTCCATGGACTTGTGCATGTCCAGCTTTTCTAAATGACTTTTTTCCACCTGCCAGGAGGATTTGAAATGCCTAGCACTGGAATACATGTTAAAGCCTGTGCAGTAGTGGGGGGCAGGCAGGGGAGATCAGAGCGAAGTCAAGGGGGATGGGGGGGATTTGCAGACCTGTTGGGGAGAGAGGGAACCTGCTCACAGGCTTATGAGGTAATACGCTGCCCTGTGGGAAATTTGGGGTTGGCACAGGCTGGACACATGCCCGGGTGTGGCAGAATGCAGTGTGCTGCCCTTGGGCAACCCTTCTCTCTGGGGCTTGGACGCTTTGGTGGGTGTCCTATGCCTGGCGTAGTAAAATCCCTGAGCTGTCCAGCCTGCCCCAGTGCGTGGACATGCAGCCTCGAACAGAGCTATAGCCAGGTGAGGACAGGGCCACCCCTTCTGGGAGGGATGTGCGTTGCAGCGCCCCCTGTTGGAGAGTCTAAGCCATTCCAGATGAACCCTTTGAGATTCCTCTCTCCCCCCCCCCGCCCCCATGGAAACTACAACTCCTCCCTCCTCCCCCATCTGTCACTCCCCTCCTTACCGGGGGGCTCGGCAGAGGTGGGGTGATGGTTGGCGCAAGCATAGTGCTGACGTGACACGGCCTTGGCGGGGAAAGGATCTGCGCATCCTTTTAAAGAAAATTACACATAATCACCTCCCAGGCTTCGCTTCCACTCAACCCTCTGAGTCATAACTGAAGGGCCCTGGAGCGTGACGTTCCTGCGAGATGGAAATTACCTTGGATGGGGCTGGTGGCGAGGCAGGGAGGGGGGAGAGACGAGCTATCTGACAACTCCTCTCCTCCCGAGCTCTGCATCCAATGGGGGTAGCGTGAGCAGCGTGGCAGGTTAAGCCGGCGGGCATTGTACGCGTCTCAGCGCCCTGGGCCCCGCTGAGCTGGGTGGGTGTTTGCCGTTCTCGTTTAATGTCACCCCCCCAGTTCCCCACCAAACACCCGTTACCTGAGCCGGAATGGGGCCAGGCTGTGAAATTGATTCCACTGGAAACAGTTTCTCTGCAGCGCTGAGTCACTCCTCTGAGCTGCTGCTGGGTCGCTCGGCCCTGGGGGAGGTGATCCACGGTCGGGGTTCTGTAAGGCATCTGGGGTGCAGTTCACGGCCGTGCAGAGGGGCCAGCATAAGCCCCGCCTGCCCACCCTTGGGTCATAAGTGGCACAGAGTTCCTCTGCGTGGGGGAGAATTGCATCCTCACTGAAGTCGCTCCTGCTTCGAGTTCGTGCTGCCTCTCCTGTTACTGGCCTTAAACTGGTTCCCCCCTGCGACCCTCTCCTGATTTGGGTTGCTCAGCCCCTTTTCCAGATGGGGAGCCAGCAGCTTCCCTCCCCGTGTCCCAGATGTCATGTTAGTGGCGCTCACTTTAGATGACAGAACCTGCTGCGAGAGCTGTTAGTGCATCAACCTGTCTGTCCCCTGCAGCAAGGTAGGGCTGCCTGGTTGTGCCTCGTACGCTTCCGGGATGTGGGGTTCGGCTCCTCTCAGACCCACCAGGGGGGACACAGTGAAGGGAGCGTTCCTAGCTCCGAAATGCTGCTTCCAAAGGGAGCCGCTGCAGGATGTGTGAAAGCTGGTGAGGGCAGGGCATGGGGGTAACCCAGGTTCAGCGGCCACAGGAGATCACCATGAGCCGACCAGACTGCGGGGAACCCCTCCAGCTGGTAACAGCCTGAGCCTTGCTGTACATGCGCATTTCTCTCTTGGGCACCTTGGTTTAGCTTGTGCCGACCTGGAGTTACAAACGTTACTCAGGGGAAAGTTTGTCATGTTCCTGCCCCAAGGGGGCAGTGGGGACCTGGACAGGGCTCAAAGAAATCCCACGTGGATCACTTGATTACCTGTTCGTTCCCTTTGGGGCATTGGTCACTGTCAGAAGACAGGATGCTGGGCTAGGTGGACCTTTGGGCTGACCCAGTACGGCTGCTCTTAGGAGGGTTAGAGGCACCAGCTGAGCTCCAGGTGTGTGCAAAAAAAAAACACAATGTGAGTTTTGCAAACATCTGTGTCTTGGGAATCCCTTGCTCTAATGACCCCAGGCTTGGGCCACTACCCCTACCCTATGCCCCTGTGAGGAACAGCAGATGTCGAGAGAATCCCAGGAAGCGTGTGGATCTTAGCGCAACTCCCATCCTGAACTAGAGCAGAGCTGGCGTTCAGCTAAGCACGCCACCTCCCCGCCTCTGGCCCCTCTCCCACCTGCCTGACCCTGGTTCCTGCTTCCCTTCCAGGACAGGTGCCTGATGAGGAGGCCGCGCCAAACGGGCAGAACCGCGGCAAAGGGCTGCCCAAGCCGGTGTGCATGAACGGGACGGAGCCGGGACAGCTGAGCACCAAATCGAAAGCGGAGCGGCGGGCGAGCGCCTCGTCCAACCCTTCGCGCAAGGCCTGCTCTGCCAGCAGCAAGATCCGCAAGCTCTCCACCTGCAAGCAGCAGTGAGCCCGACGCGTGCGCGCTCTTCACAGGTACGCGGCCTGCGCCGCCCGTAGGCAATGGGGGGTGACTGGCAAACCCCCCTCGTCGGGGAGGGAGGAGCCGTCTGAGTACGGCCAAGCCTGCTGGGGGTTACGAGCAGTGCAGCTCCTGGGGGGAGGAGGGAGCTGGCTGATTTACTTCCTCCCCCAATGATGTGGGGGGGCCCTTCCATGCGGGTGTCTCCATCTGCCATGGCCAAGCTCCCGGGAAGAGCACCCCGGGCAGGGACACCCCAGCCCCGCCATTGCAGCTGTGTCCCGGCGGCCCAGGGCGCTGGGGGCTCTGCCCTTCGCAGGGCTGGTCGCAGCTGTTGGAAGCCAAAGGGAGGGGCAGCGTCCATTGCCCTTGGGGTGTGGGGGGCAGGGATGGTACCACTCCGCTCTCACTGTCGGCACCCGGGTCCCACAGTGATGGAACCGGGCCGAGAAC
This sequence comes from Trachemys scripta elegans, assembly GCF_013100865.1. NCBI lineage: Eukaryota > Metazoa > Chordata > Testudines > Emydidae > Trachemys > Trachemys scripta. Next base: position 4,821,907 of record NC_048319.1, on the reverse strand, counting down.
CTGCCTCCGTTTGCACCAGCCTGCCTGTCCTGCTGGCTCCTGGGCTAGGAGCAGTGGGTCAGACTCAAGCAAAACACCCTCTCAGGTTCCCGTGACCTGAATCCCAACCACGCGCACACCCCCAGCTGCCACCCCCCCTTGCTTCCTGAGGAAGTGGCCAGTTCAGCTAGCTGTGATTAGCAGGCCCAGGGTGAATGGGACTCAACAAGGCAACTGCAGAGCGGCGCTGCCCGAGGTGCACAGGAAACCCTGGGGGACAGTGGAAGGCCCATCGTATTCACCCCTGGAGAACCTCCACTGTCCCCACACCCTGTGTAGCCCTGGCATATGGGCAGTGCCCTCAGGATGCCCGAAGAATGGGCTGAGTCTGCCTGTTGCCTCCAGGACATTCCCCTTCCAAGAAGGGGTTAAGTCAGTCCCCCTCCCTGTGGCTGGTGTAGCAAGGGGGCCCCACTGAGTCCTCCTGGCCTAGGGCTCCATTCCCCAGCTGCTCCTCTGCTCAGGCAAGGTGGGTGATGGATCCCCTGCTTTCTGCAGCCCCACCACCTGCTGCAGAAGGGGACAGGGGCAGAATGCCAAAGAGACACGTGGTCCCCAACTTCCCTTGGCTTTCCGTGGGTCTTGAGCACCGAGCTGCCCTCTGGAAACCGTGCCAAATGCACACGTCCCCGGCAGCGTCTGGCTGAGCCGAGAGGGGGTGTGGCTGTGGGGAGGGAGTGGGCGTTGCCCTGACCCTCAGCCCTCACCCCCATGGCCTTGCCTCTGTTCCGCAGGGCCGCTTCAGCAGAGCTGGTGCGTCAGAAGAAGCCTTGCCCTACGGCTGAGACGCCAGGCCAGAGCCGCTGGCATAAGCACAGAATTTGCCCCATGCCTCCCCCTGGGCTCAGGTTAAGGTCCCACCATGCTAAACCCCTATCCCCACCCCAAGGCCAGCTCCCATTACCACATGCTCACAAGTTCCCATGTCGCTGCCTCTCCTGAATAGGATTTGAGGCAGTTCGAAGGGGTCAGGGGCCGAGTGGAGCAGGACTTGCTTGAGCAAGGGGAGCTGGTGCTCCCCTGAAACGGCCGGGGCATGATGCCTCCGGGAAAGCGGCTTTAGCACCGGGGTTTGTATCTCTAATCCCAGGCGGTGGGCGCATGGGCCGGCGGCCGTGCCATCCCACTGCCCGTCTCAGCCGGCTGATGCTTCCTGGCTGTGGTCCTCGCAGAGCTGCGGAGCCCTGCCTGCCCTCCACCCACTCCGGCAGCTCCAATACACAAGCGTAGGCAGCGCTGATTCGCTCTCGTCACACGCGCTCCATGGGGCCGGGCTGCTGGTATCTGCCTCCTGACCAGCTTTGGGGGGTGAAAAAAGCCAGGAATAAAGGCCCGTTCCTCCCCCTGCAGCTGGCAGGCCCACGTACCAGGCCCATGTGGCGACTTTAATGTTTAATTCATGGCTGGGAGTGAGTCACCTGGCGGGGAACTAGCACTGTGGGGAGAAATCTCGCTGGCTTTCCTCTCCCTCCTGCCCAGCGTCCTAGTGCTGGAGCCTTTCCCTCCCTCCACCCCCGTGCTGGAGATTGACCCTCCAGCCTGGCTAGCTCCTTGCAGTCAGATCTCAAAGCATAATTCCCCAGGGTTAATCAAAGGGGCTCGGGCAGGTTACAATCAGATTGGCGGCCACTGTCCTTCCCCTTCGGTTAACACCTGGAAACATTTAAAAACGAAACAAACCAACTCATCTGTTCCTTGCCCTTAATGGAGCTTTTTGAACTCGTTTTCCTGCTACTCATGTTGGAGAAGGAGACTAGAGCAGTGAGTTGGATCAGTGTGATTGGGGAGGGGCCTAGTGCCCCCTCTGGGATGGGGGCTCCTGGCGTGCCAGGCATTGCCCCTTCCCTGCCTATAATCTCCATAGACAAGGCAGCTAATGAGAGGAAGGAAGGTTGGTTATCCCCATTGTGCAGCTAAGGCCAGGGAGGTGCCTGTGGTCACAGGGAGAGTTGGTGGCAGAATCGAACCGAGGGCTCATTAACCACGTGGTCAGGCTCCTACCCTGCCTTGCTCTGGTTCTCCTGCAGGCTGGCGCTGCCGGGGGCGGGTCGTGGCTGGCGCTGCCGGGGGCGGGTGGAAGAGTGTCTTCTGCTGGTGGTTTGAACAGGGACATTTCTCATCACTGGGGGGTTCATAGAGTCTTTTTTTTTTTTTTTTTTTTTTAACAAAATCTAATTGTGTCATAATTAGACCCGACCCTCCCCCATCTGATTTAACCCCCTAGCTGTGAGGCAGAAAACCCCGCTAGCCCTGTTTTACAGAACAGGCACAGAGCCCGTGCTCACGCCACGGAGTCAGGGTGCCTGGGTGCTAGTCCCAACTCTGCCACTGGCCTGCTGGGCGACCCTGGGCATGTCACTTCTCCTTTCTGTGCCTCAGTGTCCCCACCTTGACCACCTTGAAGTGCTGGGAGAGACTGACAGCTGAAAGGTGTGATGGACGCACAGGATATTTTATAGGGCTGGGGGAAGGGGCTCCTGCCCTGGCCTGGAGGGGGCTGCCCTAGCTGTGGTCCCCAGATCACCCACCCACCCACCCGTCCCTGGGGCTCTGTGTGGGGCTCACCCTCGGCACTGCGGGGGCGTCTTAGTGAGAGCCGGCCTCTGGAAGGAGTGTCTAGGGGTACCTCTGCACTGCACACCGAATCTGGCTGGGTTAAACCCAGCAGTATAGGCAGTGGGACGCTCAGATCCAGGCCTCTCACCGGCTTTCAGCCCAGACAGCTACACGGCGTGAGCCAGAGACCCCAGCGCCACCGTTTTTTCTTTGCTGTGTCCGCGTTCCTTTGAAGGCTCAGTGGTGCCTGTGTGTTAACAGCTGGGCTTTGCCTATGCCAAGACGTGCTGGACAAGTGGGGGCTGCAGGGGCTGGTGTAGGATGGGAGGCTGCTGCTGTTGGGAATTCCCACCCAAGACCCTTCCTCCCTCTCTCGCCTGGGTGATGGGAGAGCGTTAGGTTGAAGCCCGGGCCTCGGGGTGGCTGCTGACTTAGCCTGGCACTTTACCCCTGTGTGTGTAACCCACACCATGCTCCCCGCTGTAGTCAGCTGGAGCCCCCAGTCACCAGCAGTGCCATTCCCCCTGGGCTTGGAACCAGGCCAGAGCCGCTCTGGGGGAAAATCAGACATGGGCCACCCGCCTGCTGCCCATGTACCATCCAGCTCTAACATTGTCGTCTCTCCTCTCTTCCCCAGAGTCTGTCTTGGAGCCTGGGCCAGCCTACGCCCCGTCCTCCTCGCCCCAGCTCCGTCTCTCCTGGGAGCGGACTATGCTTGCAATCCAAAAAGAGAAACCCTGGAGGAAAACAGAACCGCCCGCCCCTCCCCCTCCCAAACCCTCTCTCAGCGGCGCCAGGCCCCCCGAAGCTGGCAGGAGCCCTCGACCGCCCCCCATCTCTCCCCCCAGCTACGCCCATGCTGGCCCCTCCTCTGCATCAACTCTTTGCCAATCAAGACACCACCTCTGTTTTAATTTGGGATCTGGAGGGTGAGGTGGGTGGGGGAGGGCCTGGGTGGAGGTCTCCCCCCTGCCCACCCTCGCTGAGTAGAAATGTGTAAAGCCATGGCTGTGCACTTTATGTTTTAGACTACTGTTCTAGAGATACATATATATATATTTTCCTCTTTGTTTTTTTTTTTGTTTTGTTTATATTTGCGGTATATTTAGAGATTCCTACACATCGTGATGTGTTTAAAATAAACCGGACGAGGAAAAAAACCAGGTAGTGAGACCATCCAAGAACTGCATGCTGCCCAGGGCTTGGGAGGGGGACTGACTGCGCTCGGCGGCGGCTTTTCTTTTAGTAGGAGTAGTTTGGTTTATTTTCTTTTTTTTAAAAAAAAATCTTGCGAGGTGGCTCTCCTGGTCGTCCAGCTGCGGGCAGCAGACCCAGCTGTCCTACCTGCATCGGCTGGGGTGGCCACTGCTCGCTGGTCTATCTCCGGGGGGGAGGAGTGGGGGTCTCCTGAATTCTCTTCCCAGTGCTGGGAAGGCTGGGGGCCTGAGGGGCTAGCACAGGGAGAGCTTGGGAGCTCTGGGGTTTCCTCGGGTAGGGAAGGCATTTCTCAGTGGCACAACCCCCCCACCCCCGTTCCTGCCTTCGGCATGAGGGGGTTGTACCGCTGTCTTCCCTCTCGGGCCTGGGCTCCCTCCCCCAGCCCATAGTGGTGCCATTCTGGGCTGGGCTCCTTCTCCCACTACAGCAGCCGCGCCCAGTTTGCTGCCACCAGAGCTGAGCAAAGGGGCCGAGGGGAGAGATGGATGGGATTTGAGTGGCATGGGCAGAGTCTCAGGAGGTGGAGCATTGACTTCTCCCTAAGCTCTGGCATTGCCCTTGTTTGGTCCCCAAATGCACATGGTGTGTCTAGCACCGCACCGCTCGGGCGCTCTCTGCTTCCTGCCAGGCCCGAGAGAGTCCAGGCCTGAGCCGGAGTAGAGACGAATCTCTCCTCTCTGGCTTCCTCCTTCATGGAAAAGCCTGCAGCACAAGGCTGGGGTGGCTGTGGCAGGGGAGCCCCCCCAGCTCAGCCCGAGCTCCTCAAGCAGAACACCCCTGGACACTTGGAGACAAAGGGCACATCCTGCGGCTGTTCTTGATGCCAAAGCTGCCCTGAGCCAGCCGTAGGGGGCAGGGGCCAGTGCTGCTGCTGAATCCTTGAGGGCCTAGGGCTGTCCCCATGTAAGGGATGGGGTAGCAGGGCAGCTGGTCCCTGCAATCAGCCTTTGCCGCAGAAGCTGGGCCTGGCCTTCCCTGTACTTGCTCTTCGCAGGAATGCTGCTCATCTATCCCGCGCCTTGCCAGCTGCCGGGTCTAACGCAGCCCTTCTCAAAGGGGGGGGGGTCACAACCCCGTTTTCAGGGGGTCGCCAGGGCTGGCTTTTAGACCTACTGGGGCTGACGCCCGAGCTCCACCCCCTGCGTGGCGTCAGCCCCAGGCTTTGGCATTCGTGCGCCCCCCTGCCTGGGGCAGCCTTTGGCCCTCTCACCGGGACTTGGGTGGGCTCAGGCTCCACTCGCCGTGCCTGGGGTCATGCAGTAATTTTTGTTGTAAGAAGGGGGTTGTGATGCAATGACCTTTTGAGAACCCCTGGTCTAGCGAACTGTAAATAGTCGTCATTCGCCCCCCTTCACGCCCCCCCCCAATTCTCTGTAGGTTCTGGCTGCCTGTGTCGTCCTCCATCCTCCTGGAGGAGGAGATCTCTCCATGCATTGGATGAATTTTGGCTTCCGGTGCCTTTTGCTGAGTCCTGGCCCTACCCTCCAGCTTCCCTCCGCGGCTGCACTCCTAGGGCCGGGGGGCCCTGCCCATCTGTCTCCTCCGGTGGTGCTCACCAGTTGCCAGCTTCTTGGAGAGGGCAGCCCCTTCCCCAGCCCCGGGGAGCTGGGCCCAACCCCTCCTAGGCCCACCGGGGAGTGCCCAGCGTTCACCGCCAGCCCTGGAAGGAGCTGTCAGCCCCTGAGCCTCACTGGGCTCCGTTCCAGCAGTCAGAACGGGCTCTGCTAGGATGGGTCGTCCGTAGAAAGGCAGGTTCAGCCCAGGCCGAGGCCTTGTGCTCCCGGGCCCCCATTGCAGGAGCGGAAGCTGCTACCTGCCTGCAGGAATTGCTTCCAATGCTGGTGTTTTCTGCTCTGGAAGGGGTCGCAGGGGAGAGGGGACGTGCACGTCCTAGTTTCTGCCGGCTGAAAGGGTCTGGGGTGCTCATCCACTCTGAACCCCAGAGCATAGGCCAGAGTCCTGCTTCTGGGCCAGGAATTTGGGGCTGGACTAAAATGGGTCTTTCGGAAGGCATCCTCCCCTTGGGTTTAGGGCTAGAGTTGCTGTGCCATCATTCACCCCAGGGCACTGGGGGATGCCCAGAGCAGAACAGCCCCCCGCCCCCCTTGGTAGTGGGGTAAATGACAACAAGAGCAAATGGATCCTCCAGGCTGGAAAGTTCCAGGGGCCCCAGTCCTGGGGACATTGCCCCAGGCAAGACTCACCCTCCTTGCTGTCAAAACTTGGCACTTTAGTCCTAGCTAGAATTCCTCTGCCCTGGGAGCCCGTCTGGTGCCCCTCGCGCTGCCCTGGAGGCCACGTCATTTACAATAAACTCTGGAAAAACCAATCCCACCCCTGGCCCAACGAGGGGCTGGCCCTGGCCACGTCTGGGGGGCTGAAGGAAGGCGCTTAGACAATAACAGAGCGCGGCAAACTCTCGACACTTGGTCTTTCTTTATAGGTTTAAAAAGGCTGAGTTGTGGTTTCATGTTAGTGCTTTGGACAGACTCTGCAGAGGAACGACCCGGCCTCTTTGATCGCATGCAAAGGTCGAAGCGCAGCCGGGAACGGGGGTGACGAGAGCACCAAGGTGGGGGGGATACACATGTGGCTGGCATCTCCCCGCCCCTGCGCTGACCGAGTCTTATGGATAATAAAGCTTTTTGCTTCTCATCCTTTGAAACATGAACAAAACCCAATAAAAAGCTGAACCCGCCCCCCCGTGGAGCAGCAAATCCATCCAGTTCTATAAAAATCAATAAATAATAAATAAAGCCCATCGCTTTGCTCCCTGGGGGAGATTGGGGGGAGCCAGTTGGGGGCAGGGAGCAGTTCAAGGAGGAGCGGGGGCCTTGGCTTTCCAGGTATAAGGTTGTTGGGGGGAGAAGGGGAGTTAGGAGATCTGACTCCCCCTTTGCCCCATCTTACCACCACTTCCTTCCCTCCTGCACCGAGGCATGCTCGATCCAGGCCCCTCTCCCATTTGGGCCCAGTAATTTAGGGAGGGAGAAAGGGGGAGCTGGTTAGTTTTGGGGGGAATGGGGAGCAAGCATTCCCCCCTCCCCCAGGAAGCAGACACATCTGGGATAGGCTCTAGTTCCTGCCCCCCCCCGCCCCCCATGGCACTGTGTGGGTATCCGGCCCGCCCTCAATTTGGCACCTGGAGAACGAGATATTTCTAGCAGCAGTTGCTGAAGGGCCTGTCCCATTGGAAGCCTCAGCTTCACTCCCCCTTTCCTCCCCTATGGACCATCACCTCCTGGGCCCCTCTCCAGCTCCATGTGCCCCCTTTCCTGTGGGTCCTAGCACCAGAGCGTCCAGCTTAGAGCCCACGAGCCCTGCCCTGGCTCGAGGTTACCCCAGGGTGGGAGGAGGGAGGTGACTGGCACAAGGGGGGCACCAGCTTTCCCAGCCCTCAAACTCCCCCCGCCCCCCATGCTTTGCTGCCCCGAGCGACTCCTCCCTCCAGGAACAATTTTGGAGCTGCCCTCCCCCTCCTTCAGTGTGGACAAAATCAAAAGGAGGGGGAGGCCGCCAGCCCAGGGGTGGCTCTGTTGCCAGCTCGGGGGGGGCTTGGCCCATCTCCCCTCCCCCTCCACTCCCAGCACCGCGGATCCCAGCCCCGGTCCCTTCTGTGCGAGGACGATTCCGGACAGAGACGTTATTGCTTGTAAAAAATCAGAGAGAGAGAGAGGAGGGTGGGGGGGCATGGGGTGTGCAGGGGAGGGGGCCGTGCCCCAGGATTGGGGGGGGTGTCGTATGTGCTACACAGCTCTACGGCGTGAGGTAAGAGTTTGGGGGGGTTATTAATACAGGTGCCTTGAAAAGAGTCGCCTGCTTTGGCAAACATTCCTCCCCTCCGTAACAACCCCTTCCGGCTGCCAGGCCTGCCCGGGGGTAGGGGCTGCTTCACCGGGGATCCCCCCCTGGACCCCACCCATGGGGCAGGTGTGTCTGGGTGGATCTGTGTCCCCTGGAACCCACCTACATTGCAGGTGTGTCTGGGTGGATCTGTGTCCCCTGGAACCCACCCACATTGCAGGTGTGTCTGGGTGGATCTGTGCCCCCCAGGACCCTGGGGTGGGTACGTCTGGGTGGATCTGTGCCCCCCTGGACCCCGCCCACGTGGCGGGTACCTCTGTACAGATCTGCGCCCCTCAAAGCCCTTGAATGCAGTGGGTACATCCAAGTGGACCCCCCATTCCAGACAAACAGGGCGGGCTGAGTCTGCCCCCCGCCCTGGACCGTTCCAAGGTGACGGGAACGTCCGGGCAGAGCCCGATCCCCTCGAACGGGGCACGTCTGTCCAGGCAGATCCGCACCCCCCTGCCACCCTTCGAACGCCCTGAACGTGGTGGCAGTGCCAGCTGTGGAAGGGGTTGAAGCCCTGAAGCCTGACTCAGTGGATGAGCGAGCTCGGTCTGCTCCCCTGCCCCCTAGACGGGGCTGTGGTCGGGAGAGGCCACGGCCACCAGACACTCCGGACTCTCTCTCGATTTTCTCAAGTGCCCGTACAGCCTGTCCTCGAACCCCCCCATGATCTTGTCCATCAGCTCAGACCCTAGGGGCTGGGGGCCGCAGCCCGGGCCCTGGCCATTGCCAGGGCAGTCTTCGTCATACGGATCGGAAGCCAGCTTGGGGTCCCCAGCCAGTTCGGACGGCTCCTCCTCTATCACCTGGATCTTGGCGTCGGCGTCAGCCACGGCGGAGCCGTCCCCGACCTCGCCCGCCTCCTCGGTGCTGACGATGCGAGGCAGAGTGCCGTGGTAGCGGCTGTCGGGTGGGTAGTTGAGGCTGTCTCCCCGGCGCAGCGGGGTCCGGTGGCGCTCCAGGGCGGGTGGGTAGCGCACGCCGGGGTCGCTGTACTGCTTGGAGCGCTGCCACTGTTTGCGCAAGTGAGTGCGGGAGCGGTGCTTGGCGCGCAGGGGCGAGTCATCAAACTGCGGGTCGTGACGGACGAAGGCGTTGAAGAGGGCGTCCGTCTTCTCGTCGATGCTGTAGTCCCGCCGGGGCAGCGCGTCCCGAGCTGGGAACATCTGCCCATAGGGGGACCAGGCCAGGGGGCTGTGGGGCAGTGGCCCCCCCACCGCCCCCTCTTCCTCCTCCTCTTCCTCGGGCTCATGCCCCTCAAAGCTCTCGAAGATGGTGCCCTTGCGCCCAGCGCTGGTGAAGCAGATGCGCTTCTCTGAGGCCGTCTGGTCCTTGGGGCGCCCGTCCTCACCCGCCCGGCTTGGCGCCTCGATGGAGGCGTAGCCGCTGTCCATCTGCAGCAGCTTGCGTGTGCCCGGCTCTGCTTCCGCACTCTCCTGCCTGGGCCGGCCCCACGGCCGCTCGTCCAGGCCCTCAGTTTCCTCCAGGGAAGAAGGGAAGCCGGGGATGCCGCCCCCGGCCGAGCAGACGCTGTCACCCCCGTCGCTGCGCACGGAGTCCCGGTCGTTGCTCTGCTCGGACGAGGCATACAGCTCCAGGGAGGCCCGCAGGCTCCAGATGTCGTGGTAGATGGTCTGCTGCTCCGTGCTGGGCGCCTCGGGGACGCTGCCCCCGCCCGCCTCTGCTGGCTCTAACCTGGGGGCAAAACCCACTAATGTTATAGCACGGGCAGGGCAGAGGGGCTGCCCTGGGAAGCAGCAGGCAGGCGTTGGATCAGCATTGGGCTGGCACCAGCCTGGCACGTTACAGGGACATTTTCATTTCTTACAATCCAACTGCATGTCCTTGCAACCAGAAATTCCCACGCCTTTTGTTCCCCACACACCCAGCCCCCATCTCCCCCACCCCGCCTTCCCCCCTCAGCATCCCCTCCCTCTCTGACCCTGCTGCCCCGTCCAGGCCTAGGCAGAGGATAAAGGTTGCCCTGGGTATCTCTCCAGCTGACCCTGGGGTTTAGGTATAGCAGGAGACAGCCCCAATCCCACGCCTGGGGCAGGACTGACTCTCCGCTACGCAGCTCCATGTGCCAACATTTACAGCCGGGCAAAGGGAATGACCATCTCTGCCCTGCGTGGCCCTGATGGCACTAAGAGCACCAGGGGGCAGTCACCCCGGAGGGAGGGTGGGTGTCCGGCGCCAGCGTCCCTTTCCTTGCCAAGCCCGTTCCCCTGCCCTGCACCCAGCATGACACCTCCCACGCAGCTGCTGCCCCAGAGCTGTTGAGGAAGAATTCCAGGTCTCCCTGGGTGGACTGGGGGCCTCACCCCAGACCTATGGGGGGGCCTGTCATGGGGCGACTCTGGCCCTTGAAGAAATAAGAGGCCAGTGCACCAGGTGGGCCTTGCAAAGGGAGAGACCCAGAGGCAGGCATGGGCAGATGGGAGGAGCACAGCAAAGGGGGAGGTGTCCAGCAGAGGGGCTGGCCTGCTGCAGGATCAGAGCCAGGGGGCTGGCAAGGAGTCATGAGATTGGTCACTCTGAGGGTGATGGGCTGCAGGGAGCTCTGGAACAAGGGCAGAGAGGAACCAGGCACCGAGCGCTGGGGGACTCCCAGGTGGGGGAACCTGGAAGTGATGGCCCTGGAGAGGGTGTGTGGAAAATCATAGAATATTAGGGTTGGAAGGGACCTCAGGAGGTATCTAGTCCAACCCCCTGCTCAAAGCAGGACCAATTCCCAGACAGATTTTTACCCCAGTTCCCTAAATGGCCCCCTCAAGGATTGAACTCACAACCCTGGGTTTAGCAGGCCAATGCTCAAACCACTGAGCTATCCTTCCCTCCCTTTTTGCAGTGTCTTCCTCTGCTTTACTGTGGAAACTGGGAGAGTGGTTTCACTGTGAGCACTCTCTGGACGATTGTACGTGCCTGTCAATAAAATACGCCCAGGGGTGCAACTTTGCATGGGACATTGAGAGACTGCGTGCTTGGTACAGCTGAAATGAGGGGAAATGGAGGCAGGCGCTCCTGTCATGCCAGAGGGTGCCTGAAGTGGGGGGGGGGCAGGAGCGCCCTATGAGAGGGCCCTTCCAAAGGGAAGTGTGAATGGGGGCTGAAATCTCTCTCCGCCTATGACCTGGTTTTCCGGGGGTGGACGTTGACATCTGGGAATGAGACCATCCATCCCACCCCCTGAGCTAGTGTCCCCTGCCCCAGCCATCCCTATCCCCTCTATCTACTGAAAAATACCTGCCGAGAGAGGGTGGGGGGCTGGAGGGGGATGGCAGGAAGGGCCCAGCCATGGGGCGGAAGGCTATGTCATCTGTCCGGGCAATGTACTGGATGATGCCTGTCTGATGGGCGTCTCTGTCCTCCTGCTCCATGCTCTCGCTCGCCGCCCGCTGCCTCTGGAACTGACGCCGCTTGGGTGAGCCTGAAAGGCAGGCAAAGGCAAGTGGGGGTTTTAGGGGGGAGCACCAGGAGAGGGGAGGGGCTGGGGGGGTGGAGGCAGAAGCAGGGGGGACGTAATTACAAGGCAAAATGGGCTCTGGGTCATTTTTGCTGCGTTCGTTGGCCATTTCCAGGGATCACCTCACTGCTCTAATCCTACAGCCGCCACCCCGAGCACCTCCCGTGGCAAATATGGGGTTCGCGCCCTGGGCATGCTGGGTAACGGACCCCGCCCAGGCTAACCCCTCTGACCCCTCTGGACAGGGCTGATCTCCTGCGGCTTGTTCACTCGCCTTCAGTCATGTGCCAGGGACCCGGCTGGGCTGTGGGATCCACTTTTGACAGTGGAGGTGGCCTTAGACAGAACCACCTGGCCAGTGACCGGGAGCCGTTCCCAGGGGGTGCCAGGGGATGGGAGCTGGGCAGACGGGCGCATGAGGCACAGAAACGAGCACCCCTGACACTGGGACTGCCGGCCCCTGTGGCTGGCAGCCGCCGGGGAGAAGCCAAAGGCTCATCAGGGCCCCTGAGTGGCCACTGAGTTTGGATTCAACTGGGTAGGGGGATGGGTGGCCCCTACCACCGGGGTCCAGGACTGACCCTCACTCCCGCGAGGATTGGGGGTGGGGGCACCTACCTCTGGTGTCCAGGCTGGACGCCCGCTGGTTGCTCTCAATCTTCCACTTCTTGATCTTGAAGTAGGGGCTGGCGCCCTCGAGGCTGGCGTGACGCCGCAGGCGGGTGAAGAACTGCAGCACGGTGCCCTGGGGAGGGGGTGGTGGGGGCTCCCCGGGTCCGGCGCCGCCCGCTCCGGTGCCTTTCGCACTCCTGGCAGCCCCTTCAAACTGGGAGCGGGGGAAGGGGAGGGACAGAGTGAGGGGGGAGGAGTGACTCCTGGTGGTGGGCGCCGCAGAGAGCGATTGGAGGCGACGGGGCGGCAGGGAGCCGTGCACGGCACAGCGGACACGCACAATGCCAGGGCCACCTGGGCAGCCAGCCGTGAACAATGCCCTCAGAGCTCCCGCCTGCCCCGGCCCGCTCCCGGAGTGCGTGAGTGCCGGAGTCTCCAACCCCCCACGGGCCTACAAAGGGGAGTGGGAGGCAGAGCCCACTCTGGTCTATTCCCAGCTCCCCTCGGCACCAGCAAAGGGGTCTTAGCTCACCCTGCTGCAGAGCGAGGGTCCCCCAGTGCGTGTGAGGGGGTCCATACAGGGCCGGCTCCAGGCACCAGCCTGGCAAGCAGGTGCTTGGGGCGGCCACTCTGGAGGGGGCGGCACATCCAGCTATTCGGCAGCAATTCAGCGGATGGTCCCTCACTCCTGCTCGGAGCGAAGGACCTCCTGCCGAATTGCCACTGCAGATCGCAATCGCGATTGCCGCTTTTTTTTTTTTTTTTGGCTGCTTGGGGCGGCCAAAACCCTGGAGCCAGCCCTGGGTCCATACACTGCGATAAAGACTGGGACGGTCCCACAACCTTCAGGTTGCGGGGGGAGGTCGCTACCCCAACTAAAGCCCCTGCCTCCCAAAGACCATCAAAACGCTTAACTCTGTACATAACTCTAGAAATGCAGCCACCTCTGGGGAGGGAGGGGGCCAGGCAGTGCCCAGCACAACAGGCAGGGGGAGCGGGGAGCTGGCCAAGGGCTCCCCCTCACGGTTCCAGAGGGGCGTTGGCTTTTCCTGGGCTGATTCCGCAGTCGCCCCCTTCCCTGGTCTCCAGCTGGGACAGGGAAGAGCTAAGCCGGCCCTGCCTGGGATCCCCAGCCGAGGGGGCGGCACCCAATGCTTGGCCTGCTAAGTCATCCCTCCAGGGCACGCTGAGTCTGTGTGGGGTGCAAAGAGGCTGAGAGAGTCCCCACCCCCACCACTTCCACCCTCCTGCCCCCACTCCCCCAGCTCCCCCAGCACCCACGGGTGCTGAGATCTCTCTCCCAGTCTGCGGGGGGGGGGGAAGAGGGGGCACTCACCAAAGGGCTCTCTCCAGAGGAGGAGGAGATAGATGGGCTGGCTTCGGCGAAGCTGGTGTCCACGGTGGAGTTGTAGGTGTCGCCAGGCAGGGCGGAACTGGGGCACATGGCGTGGGCGGTCAGGGCTGTCTGGGGCAGGGTGCCCCCTGGGGGCTGTGGGACGGAGACACAGAGAAACCACTGGGGGGTCAGAGGACAGAAGCTGGGGTGGGATTGGGCTGTCTTTTCCTCCAAGGTGCTTCCTACCCCATGCCGGCAGAGACCATCTCTGCCCCTAGAGCCCCCCTCTCCTGCCCCCCGGGAGGGGCCCTCACTGCCCCCAGAGTCCCCCACTGGGAGGGGCCCTCACTGCCCCTAGAGCCCCCCTCTCCTGCCCCCCAGGAGGGGCCCTCACTGTCCCCAGAGCCCCCCTCTCCTGCCCCCCGGGGGCGGGTGCTTGCCCCAGCCCTGGCTCACCTGGAAGATGGCGAGGCCGGGCTTGGGCGGGGGCAGGCGGGGCGACATGGCCAGGCTGTTCTCGCTCGACTCACACTCGTGGATGGTGATGATTCTGAGAGCAGGCGGCGGGACGTGGAGGTGGGTCAGCCGGGCGTTCTTGAGATGGTGGAAATCCCCCTCGGTCAGCGTGTACCTGCCACGGGCACTGGGTGACGGGGAGTCGCCGGAGCCGGCCCCCTGCTCCCAACGCTCCCCTCAGCCCCGGTGCCACACATGCCAGGATGGGCCCAACCCGAGGCGCTCGCCCAGCCTAGTCCCTCGTTGGCCCAGCTCCTCAGCCTGCCCCTCAGAGCGCGTTGTCCCCACGGAGCCGGGGCACAGGCTGGGCCATCCGGCTGGGCGATAGACTGAACCCCACCTTGCAGGGGGCACCGGCTCAGTGCCCACCTGGGGAACCTGCACTTCCTCCCCTGCCCTGTACCTCCCCCACACCCTTCCCTCACCCCACCCCTGACCCATTGTCCCCCACCCCCTCACCCCAACCCTGACCATATCCCACCCCTTCCACTCTTCCCCTCCCATCCCCCACATACCCTTCCCTCACCCCAACCCTGACCCATACCCCCACACCCTTACCCCAAACCTCACCCATATCCCACCCTTCCACTCCTCCCCTCCCTATCCCATGCCTCACACCCTTCCCTCACCCCAACCCTGACCCATAGTCCCCCACCCCCTTACCCCAAACCTCACCCATATCCCACCCTTCCACTCCACTCCTCCCCTCCCCATCCCATCCCCTCACACCCTTCCCTCACCCCAATCCTGACACATTCCTCACACCCCTTCCCCCATGCCCATACCCCCACACCCCCTTACCCCAAACCTCACCCATATCCCACACCTTCCACTCCTCCCCATCCCATCCCCCACACCCTTCCCTCACCCCAACCCTGACCCATACCCCCACACCCCCTTCCCCCAAACCTGACCCACCCCTTCCACTCCTCCCCTCCCCACAGCCTTTACCCCCTCCCTCTCCCCGCTGCACCCCTCTTCCCTCCCCCAGCCTCTCCCCGCCTTCCCCGCCCATACCTCCTCCCCTTCTCTTGGGTCTTCTTGCTCTGCTCGAAGAGCGCGGCCTCGTTGAAGGAGACGCGGCGCCCGGTGGAGGAGCTGGACGAGAGGAAACGCTCCGTCTCCACATCCCGGTAGCTGGAGGCCGACAGGCAGTCTGGGTCGTCCACCTTGATGGTGATCTCTGTGGAGACGGGGGAGGGGAGGTTCAGACCCCACTCACCGGGCAGGGGGGTGGCGGGGGAACCCCCTCTGGTGGGCACAGGGGCCGGCTGACTTAGTAGCCTCGGGAGGAGGCCAGGCTGGCGGCCCCACGGCTGAGGGGCAGCGAGATGTGGAGAGAGGAGGGGGTGAAGCAGAAGCAGCACAAGCTAGTGCCAACAGTTGTGGGACACCTGGGCTGAGATTCGGCAAACTCGCTCCACCCAGGGGAGCTCAAGCAGCCCATGGCAGCACACTCAGGTTCCCGCCAGCAGCGCTTGGGCAGGGGGTGTCGGCAGGGGATATATGTGCCCGGTCCGGCCCCTCCCAGCAGAAGGCAGTGCTCCCCCATGGCGGGTATTTAGTGATAGCTCTAGGCAGCTGACTAGGGTGAACAGCCCCCGTGGCTTGGCCTTGGCGTCTGGGCTGCAGGGGGGAGGCACGGAGGGCCCCAGTGACTTTAGGATGGCAGCTCCTGGGACTCCCCACACCCCTGTCCTTCAGTGCCATGGGGGCAGCCAAAGCCTCCTCTCCCCCCTCCCCGCAGTGAACAGCAGGTATATTTGCACGTGATGGGGGTTGAGATGTAGGGAAACGGTTTCCATGACAACACAAAGCCAGCCCTAGCGACCCCATGGGCAGGGCTGGGGCTGGCCGGGCTGGGGGGCGCTCACCTTGCGGAGGCTGAGAGTCATCCAGGTACGTGGTATTGGTTTTCTCAGGGTCATCACTGGCTCTGCAAAGGAAGGGGGAGAGACAGACGCATGGGGAGAGACAGCGGGAGCAGGGCCCAGAGAGGGGAGGGGGCAAAGGATGGACAGAAAAGAGAGGAGATGGGTTATTCACAGTGTCCCCCACCCCACAAGCCAATGGTGCAAGGGGCTGCTCTAGTCATCACTGCCCCCCCTCACATGCACACACAGGCAGGGAGCCAGACACCGGGCCACGGGCCCCATTGGCAGGGGAGTCAGTGCGGTGCAGCACTCGGGCTGGCTTTGCACATTCACAGACTGGTGCACTCAGTACAGCTCCCATGCCAGTCTCTAGGGCACATCCATGCTCCCACACCCATGCCAGTCCATACAGGGCACACCCCAACACCTCTCCTAGTCCATACCATGTGCAAAAACACCACCAGTCTGCACGGTGCACACATACCCCACTGCCAGTCTACACAGCACCCCCAAACTGGTCCACACCAGGCCGTACAGTGTGCTGGTCCGTGCATTGCACACACATTCCGGTCTATATGGCACACACCCCCACACCAGCCCATATGGCACACACATGCACACCATGCTCCGGTCTATACAGTACACACACATTACGTACACATCTCCATGCACAGGGTCTTAGGACTGGATTCTGGAGTCCAGCTGTCCCTGGGAGGGGAGGGGGAAGCTATTCTGGGGCATCTCACTTTGGCAGCCCTGGGGGTCTCTCATCCCAGGAGACAGTGGGAGATTTCGGGCCTTTGCTCAGGGATTTAATCTGAATTAGGAAAACCCGCTTGTCTCTAGGATGGCTGTGGTCCATGGGACCTGGGCTGGCACAGGGCTCGGTGCAGAGCTGCGGGCAGGGACTGGGACACGAGGCTCAGGTTGGATGTAGGGAACTGGGGTGCTGGGCTGGGTACAGGGTGCATGCCTGGGGTGCTAGGTCAGGTACAGAGCAGGTTGGGGTGCAGAGCAGAAACGCTGGGGCACCTGGGTTGGGGACTAGATGCAGTGCAGGGGCACGGGTCCCGGACGCCAGGCTGGGCGGACGCGGTGCAGGGGCACGGGGCACGGATGCCAGGCTGGGCGGACGCGGTGCAGGGGCATGGGTCCCGGATGCCAGGCTGGGCGGACGCGGTGCGGGGGCACGGGTCCCGGATGCCAGGCTGGGCGGACGCGGTGGGGGGCACTGGTCCCGGATGCCAGGCTGGACGGATGCGGTGCAGGGGCACGGGTCCCGGATGCCAGGCTGGGCGGATGCGGTGCAGGGGCACGGGTCCCGGATGCCAGGCTGGGCGGACGCTGGGGGGGGCACTGGTCCCGGATGCCAGGCTGGACGGATGCGGTGCAGGGGCACGGGGCACGGATGCTAGGCTGGGTGTAGGGGATGAGGGTTGGGGTCAGTGCAGGGGCACAAGGGTGCCAGCTTGGGTGCAGGGATAGGCCCCGGGCTCGATGGACGGCTCAGCCTGGGCTTGGCTTCAAGCCGTTGGCAGCTGGGAGAGGTGCTTTCCCCGTCTCTCCAGCTCAGAAGCCAGGGCTGTTTGTCACCGGGCGAAACGGAACTGCTAATCAAGGGAATTAAATTCTTCTGCTCCACTGGCCTCTCCGCAGCCATGATGGATCCTGATCAGAAGCCCCTTCGTTCGCACTGTTTTATGGTAATGCGGTTGCTGAACTCAGATGTTTGGTGCTGGACCAGTCACTATAGAGAAAATGGGACCCCAGCTACCGAGCTCCCAGCTACGCGAGTCCCAGCCTCTCCCACCAGGGGGCACTGTAGGGACCGAGGCAGAAGCTCTGGCCACTCTGACCCAAGCAGACGGGCTCCGGGGGTTGTGGGTGGTGCAGTGCATGGCAGAGGCCCCCCCGCCCCTTACCTGGAGTGCCTGCGGTCCGTCTGGCAGCACCGGCGGCAGATAATCAGGATCCCGGACAGCAGGACCAGGGTCCCTCCGATGAAGATGGAGAGCAGCACGAGGAGCAGCACATACCCATCTTGCGTGTTCACCTCGCCGGGCACTGTCTGTGGGCAGAGCAGACTGAGCACGGGGCCGGCGCACTCCCACCGGCGGTGCAGGGGCTTTCCCTTGGGCTCAGGCAGGTGCCTCCCCAGTGGCTGCATGGTAAAGGCATTCACGGGCCTGGGGCACGCGAGGGTAGCAGGGCCCACGCTCTGACAGTTCCTCGCCCCCCCCTCCCAGCTGGGCGGCAGTGGGTCCTCGTGAAACACGCCTGTGGCACGAGCAGATGGCCGTGTGCAAGTGTGTGTGGAAGAGGCTCACGGGGGCAGCTGGGAAGGCAGAGCAGAGGCCCATCTCTGACAGCGTCCAGTCCTTGCTGGCCGTGCATGGGCCATTCTGCATTGAGCTGCTCACTGGAGGCGTCTCTTCTTCCCCCAGGGGCTTAGAGGTTTATCCCCCCCACACTCGGAAAGCTGATGCTCCTGCATTGGGAGAACCCCAGTTTGCTCCACCACCTTCCCCCCAGACCCTGGCATGTTTGCTCCATAGAGCGATGGCTGCTATTTCCCAGGGGGCTCATCCACTGATCCCTGCTCCCAGGTGCCAGTGTCTCCCCCTGGCTGCAGCTAGGACACTCCTAGGGAACAGTGACTCCTGCCTGGCCGAAGTCTCACCCCAGCCACTATCCTGGGAGCATTCACTTGACCTGACTTCACCCCAATGATCTCTACTGACCTCCCTTCACCCCTTGGTCCCCATGTGCCCTCCTGGGAACAGAGTCTGGCTGGGATGAGATTCCCTCCCATATCCTCTGGCCCTAGCCAAGGACATGCATGCACTGAGGGCAGGCAGCATGCAGTGGGGTGGGGAGGGGCACGGTGGGTGGAAAGGCTAGAACTCAGCTGTCCCGACTCCCAGCCCCCTGCTGTAACCACTAGATCACACTCTCCCTGCAGAGCCAGAGCGGGGAATAGAACCCAGGAGTCCTGCATCCCAGACCGAGGCCATTAACCCTTAATCCAAACCCAGGGGGCAGGGGGACACTGGGGCTTCCCCCTTTGGACTTCCCCCAGTTTAGCCCATCCCTGCTGCGTGGATCAGTTGGGGCTTCTCTCACCGGACGGAAGTGACAGCTGAGGTGTGGGGGGGTGGGAAAAGGGGGAGCACTGGGGCTGTCAGGGGAGGTGAGGCCGAGGGGGCGGGAGAGAGGAACGTAACATTAAATTGGTCAGGTGACAGGGGAGCCTTTGCCATGGCAACGCATCGTGATGTCAGGAGGAAACCAAAGTCACGTGACTATTTTTTAATTCAGCTGGAAAATGGGATGATAACCAGCCACAGAGCGAGCCCGAGCCGCATGCCCCCGGGAGCCACTCCTCTGGGCCGAGGGGCGGCCGGGGGGGACCGGTAGCTGAATCCCAGTGCTCTCAGCCACAGACTGCAGTGCAGCTGAGGGTGACCCTGGCTAATCCTGTTCTGTTTCCTACCCTCACATTTGAGGGTTTCGCTGCTGCCCGGGGGGGCTCTGAGCAAGCTGGGCCAGGCGTAGCTAGAAATCAGCTGCCCTGGTGCAAGGGAGAATCTTGGGGGTACCAGGAATCACACATGGTATGGGGGAGGGGACCCCGGCCTCCTGCCCAGCCAGTCTGATGCTCCAGCCCCTGCCCTGGCAGAGACGGACAAAGGCATGATGGGATATTCATCCCATCTATCCATCCACCCCACCCTTCCCTCACACACCCATCTGTGTATCTATCCATCCCTCCCCACACACCCATCTGTGTATCCATGCACCACTCCCTCCTGCCACACACCCATCGATCCATCCATCCATCCATCCATCCATCCCCACACATACCTACCCCTCCCTCTGTCCGTTCCTCCCCCCCACATACCCATTCCTCCTTCCCTCGGTCTATCCTCCCACATACCCATTCCTCCTTCCCTCGGTCTGTCCTCCCACATACCCACCCCTCCCTCCCTCGGTCCGTCCCTCCCCCACATACCCATCTGTGTATCCATTCACCCCTTCTTTCCCCAACACACCCATCTGTATATCCATCCCTCTACCTCCACACACACTCATCTGTGTATCCATCCATCTCCCCCAACATACCCACCCGTCGCGATACACCCGCCTCTATCTAGCTAAGCTCTAGGAACCCATCTGGGCCCAGCCCTCCTCCGTGGCTCCTGCAGAGTCATCTCCCCAGGGCCCAGCATGAAGGTGGATGACTCACGGACTTTGCTTGTGAGCTCTTAAACTCCCTACTGCAGTCACTGAGCAGATGTCCACTGCGGAGTGGGTGGCCGCTGCTGCGGCTCCCCTTGTGTCTTACGGCCTCCGGCTCCCTCTCCCACTCGCCTGGCCCTGGGTATCTTCACCCCCATCATCTCTCTCTCCTCTGCCTTGGCTCCACTGTCTTTCACTCCTCCCCCTGAGTCTCTCTGTCACTGGCAGAGTCTGGCCTCTCCTCCCTCTCTCCCAGGACAGCCAGTGACCCCAGTACCATGCGCCACCCGCCTCCCAATCTGGCTACACGAATTCTTCCTGCCCTGGAAATACCCGCTCGCAGGTGGCACTCTGTGCTGGGCGGGAGCTGCTGTGTGACATGACACAGGCAGCCAACTGGCTTTCTCGGGCTTGCTCTGATGTCATGGCAGGGGAGTGCCCAATACCCTGGGGGGTGGGCTAGCCCTGGGGAGGGAGGGGTGGAAAAACCCCAGGGGCTCCGGCTGGATACAGAACATTGAAGCCGCCCCCAAGATCTGAGCAGTGGCCGGATTCCAGCATAAGCTGGAATAGCCCCCTCATCTGGAGACCCCTGGCTGCTCCCTCGACTAACACTCACGGAAGACAGGCTCTGCTCTCAGCTACGTCAGGGTGACTCCGGAGTCACCCCACTAAAATCATCAGAGCCAAACTGGATTTACTTTGGTCAAAGACCAGGATCTGGTCCCTGTGAGCACAGACCGATTATTAGCAGCAGAGCAGGTGTAGAATGCCTGATGTGAGGTGTTTCCATTCGCGGCGTGACTTTATAACCCAGAAGAGCTGACAAAACCATGCACAGAATCAATCCCTCCCTTGATCCCAGCCTCAGGGGTCTGTAAAACATCGGGGTGGCATGCCCGGTCCTTCATCAGAGCGATGACCGACGTAGCCCAGGATGGAAGGTAGAAGGCCCAGCCCTGCAGTCCTTTCACCAGCAATGTCCCCTGGGTGAGGTACTGCGGGGAGGGGTGGGGGGCTTTAAGCTTATTTTCCTCTTTACCTAAGCACCAGGTCATGGTGCAAGTGAGACTAACAGCAGGTACCAGAAGCAGGTATAGATTGCCCCAGCTTGGTGCCATCTTCATACAGGGTAGGAAGGATGATGTCTCTAGCCTCTGTTTGTCAGAAGCTGGGAATGAGCGACAGCGGGTGGATCACTTGATGATTCCCTGTTCTGTTCATTCCCTCTGGGGCACCTGGCATCGGCCACTGACAGAAGACAGGATACTGGGCTAGATGGACCTTTGGTCTGACCCAATATGGCCATTCTTATGAGGCCAAATCCGGGCCTTGGTATAGTTGGGGGAGTTCTGCTATTAGGTTCTATGGATAGAGGGACATGGGAACTGCACCTGGCTAGCCAGATGGACAGAATCCCACCTCTTGGCCACTTCCATCTGGTAGGACAGTACCCAGGGCATCACAGAAAGGCCCTCACTTCCCATAATGCACTAGGCCTATTGTGACAATGTTGCATGTGGAGGGGTTAAAGGGATTCCTGACCCCTGTGGTCAAATGCCCATCCAAGGCCCTGGAGCATGAACTTTGATGGTCATTCGGTGGCTTAGCTGCTGATGTCCGTATCCATCACCAAGTGACCTGCCGGAGTGTGTGACTCACTGACCCCCAGAGGAAGGACTGTGTCTATCATGGATGGGGAAGCTTTGTTAAATGACCTGTCCCTTTCCCCCCACCCCACCCCCAAAGAATAATATCGACAGGTACCAAAGCTCCCAGCCTGCTGCTTCCCCTGGCCTTTTCCCTCCCACTGCTCTCAGACCCACACCCTGAGCAGCCGGCCCCACATCCCGCCGGCCAGAACAGCAAGGGAGTGATTCTGAGCAGCAGGTGCAGCTCATGGGAGACAGGTGCTGCGGGATAATCTCCTGGGATGCCCACGGGAAGATCTGTCTCCCCCTATTCCCGAGAACATGGGGAAGATCCCCTCCAGCTTCCCGAGCAGAACAGCTTCCCAGGAGGTGCTGGGGAGGGGAAGACTTAGCTAAGCCAGGGGCTCTGGCCGTCCTGCCCCCCAGGTATGGCATGGATCTCAAACAGCCTCAAACCTGGGTCTCCTGCCTGGAAAGGAGGCAGGTGCAAAGCCTCACCTGGGGACCCCAGTGCAAGGGGGGACAAGGGGCCCGAGGGCAAGGGGCCAGGAGTGATGTGGGGAATCCAGCTCCCCCCCACCCCACCCCACCCCCTTGGGGCACGTACCGTTGTGCTCTCGGTCGTGTTGTCCCAGGCAGTCAAGTCATTGCTCATGGTCTGTCCCAGCTGGAAAATCCTCCTGGGAGTCGGGAAGAGCAAGAGGCAAAAATGACACCCCGGGAACAAAAGAATGAAAATCCCGCACGTGGAGGCGAGAAGTGAAGGGGACGCGCTGGGGCTGGGCTGGGCGCCTCGCTCCGGATCTGATCCCGGTTCGCCGCCCCCCGTTCACACGGGCTGGGGCGGCAGCACCAATCGCGGGTGGGCTCGGATGCTGCCTGTGTCCAGCCCCCGCCCCATCGCACACACCGTCTCCTCCCTTCCCTGCACTTCCTCTCGGCTAATGCCTGCCCAGGTAAATCGAATTAGAAAAGGGAGGCAGAATCGGATCCAAGGCGGATCGTCCGGAGGCTGGTAGGAGTCAGGGGGCTCCTAACACTGGGGTGTGATGGGGTCGGTTCCCCCCCACCCCGTCCCCTTTCTCGCTCTGGTTCCCTGCCCCCCCCAACCCCCCAGTTCCTCTTGCCTGCTCCAGTCCGCCGGGGGCTTCGCTCATCCTCTGCCCGGCAGGGAAGCCGCCAGCCCCTGTGCTCTGAAGGCTGCTGCGGCGCAGACACCGGCTCCCCCTCGCCGTCCCCTCCCCACGCGGCTCCATGAGCTCACCCGCCCACCCAGCCGCTGCACGCCGAGAGCCCCGACTCGAGCCCACGCGTGAAAGTGACTCGGGGCGGCGGCTGCTCCCAGCTCAGATCGCTGGCCAGGGCGTGTGGCACCCGCCCCGGGGCTCGTGGGGAGGGGTTAACCCCGGCCCTAGGGCAAGGCCGGGGGGGCTGGGCTGGCACGGTGCTGGGTTAGAGAGGGGGAGTGTCTGGGCTGGGGGGCGGCTACAGGGACAGCTTGATGGGGTCAAGCCAGAGAGAGATGGGGGTGGATGAGTAGAGGGAGGGAGGAATGGATGGTGTATAGATGGGGATGGGGATGAGTGGGTGGGGGGCATATGGGGATGAATGGATCTGGGGAAAGCGGCCCCCACTGACCCATTCACTGCCTCCCACTCTGCCCCGGCTCCTCCCCGGGAGCAATCCGCCCTGTGGAGGGAGAGGAGCTGCAGCATCTCACGGGTGAGGCCCCAGGACACCTCAGCAGTTCCTTTAGCCACTCTCACTCACTGGTCCTGGGGCCACCTTTTCCCTGTTGGGATGGGAGCTAGACGTGCCATGGATAGCAGGTGGGTGGGGCCACACGCCCCTCCCAGGGCGGGAGTAGAACCCAGGAGTCCTGACACAGCCCCCTGCGCTAACCACTAGACCCCATGGCCTCCTCTCCTTTGTATGGGGCATACCAAGTTTCCCGGTTCTCTTTCACGCTCCATCCTCACATTGTCCCTGCTCCACGCACACAAACAGCAGCCTCCACACCCCAGGCGTGGATTAAGGTTAAGATGAGTCACATGGCGATAGGGTGACCAGACAGCAAATGTGAAAAATCAGGACAGGGGGTGGGGAGTAATAGGAGCCTATATAAGAAAAAGACCCAAAAATCCAGACTGTCCCTATAAAATCAGGACATCTGGTCATCCTACATGGTGAGGTCACCTCCATATGCACACACAGCAACACACGCCAACACAAACTCCCTCTCCGACCTTGTCCGCACTTGGCTTTTTGCTCCCCAATCAGCCTCCATTCCAGTTGCGACGGCACCAGCCTTGGGAGGAGCCCTCCAGTAGACAAGGTGCCAGCATTTGAAACACCCCGGCCTGGTGCATGAAGCCCCACCAGCTGCCCCCAGAGCCCTCTCTTCAGTAGGGGTCCCCCCAATGCTACCACGAGCAAAGCTGAAACGGCGGGTGATTGTAGAACCACTCCGGCCATCGTCAGCGGCTCAGAAAGGAAAGAAATGGATGGCTCAGGGTATTGGTGATGGTCCATGGAGATTTCATTCTCAGGCGTCCTGGTTTACAGCCATCCCGGCTCAGCAAGGGTGGCAGTGTAAGGGAAAGGCATTCAGGGGGCCCAGCTAGGAGAGGAAAACTGTCCGTGTGCTTCAGGTACTGGCTTGGAACTTAGGCGGGACTGGGTTTGATTCCCACCGGTTCTGCGTGATCGTGGGAGAGTCACTGAATCTCTCTGGGCCTTAGCTGCCCTCCTGTAAAATGAGCCCTTTGTCTAGACGCTATGTGTGTGTACAGCACCTAACACAATTGGGTCTCCTTGCTTTCACTGCCCTAGCTGTCACCGCGGGGAGGTTCACAGGCAGTGTTTTAGCCACCACCCCACCGGCCTCTCCCGAGCCTGCATCCAACCTTAAGGAAGAACATTGCAGCTAATTGCTGGGGGGTGACTTCTGAAGAGAACCAGACAGCATTTCAGAAGGGAGAGGGGCACTGTAGCTTTCACGGCTGCCACCTGACTGTGATCTTGTCAGTTCTCATAAGCTAAGTAGAATCAGGCCTGTTCAGATCTGGAAGAGGAGACCTGTAGAGGAGAAACGCAGTAGCCTCTTCTCCTGCTGTAGCTTGTAATTGTCAGTGGATGTTGCTTGTATCCTAGAGCGGAGCAAAGGAAGGGAGTGGTGGGAGTGACTCAGTGCCAATAAGCGGTGCCCTTCTTTGAGTCAATGGGATATTGGTGCCCTCTTTAGGATCAGATTGGAAACTAAGATGTCCTGATTGCTCAGGGTCATTAAAGACTTGTGGGTGCTTTCCACAAGCACAGGGGTGAGAGAACCTGGCTCCGTGGTTGCAATTACATTCTGCTTCCTTAGTTCCTTGAAAGCGGATGTATAGTGTTGCTGTGTGCTGTTAACGTTCTACCCCAGAGCGGGCTGCATTTCAGTGCACAAGCGGAGCCTGGCCCTGTTAAACTCCTGAGCATGCTGCAAAGTTAATTTTATCTCTGGGATATTTGGCAGGTATGGTGGGGGTGGGACTTGAGGGGGGTATTTAGATGCTTGATGGGAGGCAGGGATTGAATTGGATTTTGAGTGTTAAAATACAGAAGTCTGTACCTGAGCCTTCCTCCCTAGAGAGAACTGTCTTCTAACAATCAGCGCAGGCTTGGAACTCCCTCTCCCTGGGGCCACGGGTCTGTTTCATCAGCCACGTGGCCTGTTGCCAGGCACAGGAGCTTTCAAACCACGGGGAGTTCTCCCCCCATCTCTGCTCTCCTCTGGTGACGGTTGGGGCTATTTGAAAATCCATTTGAAATCAGATCAGGAATAAAATATTCATCGAGCAGCTGGTACTGTTTCCCCTCACATCTTTCGTGTGTCCTGTCTGCCGGGACGGACTCTCTCTGAATGTCTGTGAAGCACCTGGGACAACAGGGTTCCCCTCTTGGATGGGTCTCCATGTGCTACTGTCATACAAATAGTAACAGTTAAAGAGACAGATCTCTGATTTCAGGTAGAGTCAGATTGGGATTCTCAGCCACAGAGGCCTTTACCTCCCCTAGGATGACTCCATCATTGTACAGATGTTTAGGAACAGCTGGGCCAGCTAGGCTGTGGTGATGTCCCAGGGACAATCCTGGATATTTCAGAAGGAGTTATGCACCTATTTGTGTACCACTATGAGCAACATGGGGGGAAAGGCCTCCCCAACCCAATGTCAGTATCTGTCTCTGCTACTTATCTGGTCTTTACTACTATCACACCTGTGCATTTTCCCCATCTCTAATGTACCTTCCCAACCCCTCACGAGGTAGGGCGGTGTTATTATCCTCATTGTACAGATGGGGAAACTGAGGCAAAAAGAGGCTATGAGACTTGTCCAGGGTCACGCGCGGCGTCTGTGACAGAGCCAAGAATTGAACTGGGCTTCCCACTGCTCTAGCCACTGGACCAACCTTTCTTCCACCAGCTGCTCAGGGGGTGGGGTGAGAGAAGGGGCTGGGTCTTTCCCATCTGCCTCCCTCCCCCCTCCCCCCATGCGTGGATGAGACCACTCAGCCTGGAAGGGGGAGCATGCAGGAGGGGTGCCCATAAAGGTGGCAGCAGCTTAGCGAGTTAAACAGCACCACTCTCTTAGCCAAGTGGTGCCACCAGCCAGGCACTGACTAGCCAGCGATGGGCCATCCTGGGGGGTGGCTGCTGTGCACCTCTGAGCCTCTTGAGTCCAGCCCCAGTGCAGGAGGCCCCAGATCAGGGAGCTGCTCCTTCTGCCCCATCCCTGCCTGGAGATGCACCCTGAGCCTAGCCAAGCAAGGTCCTCCCCTGCCCCAGGAGGGAGATCCCAGCTGCCTCCCACTCCCAGCTCTGAAAGCTGCTTCGAACTGCCCGGATCATCATCCTGGTCAGTGCCAGGAGCTTCCAAGGGCCGGGTGGAGGGCTTGTGCCAGTGGGAGCATCCGCTCACTGTGCCCCTTTGGCCATACTCCCTTGGCGCCCCCAGCACAGGGCTCTAGATTCTTGGGGGAGGGGCTGGCTGCCCTCCCATGCAAACCTGGGCTCCAGTCAACTTAGTATTGCGCGGGGTCAGAGAGATTTGGGCTTTCAGGCTGTGCTGGAGAATAAGATTCCCACCCACCCCCTGACTCCCCAAAACCCTGGGGTCCCCAGCGAAAGAGGAAAGAGAAGGGGCTGGAAAGAAAGGAAGAGAGCAGAATGGAGGGAGAGGGCAGGCTGAGGTGGAGACAGCAATGCCAGCCCTGTGGAGCATGCTAGGACCGGGCCTCCCTGCCTCAACTGGCCTGAGGTCACCCATGCCCAGGGCATCTTGAGCTGGTGCCAAACTCCCACCCCAATCCTAGTGGCAGCTGGGTCTGGGCTGGCCTGTCCCCCGCTCCTCCTTGCAAGGGGGCAGCTGGGGAAGGGCCTGGGGGCTGTGGTGACCAGGGAGCTGAAGGCAGATGGGAAGAATGTCAGGCCTGTTTCCCCCCATCATGGAGGAATTTTGTCTCCATGGTGACAGAAAGGGGGAACAAGGCCGCCATTGTCTTGGCCCGGACGCTGTAAGGAGACAGGTTCCTGGGCTGGCGCCGCCCGGGAGATGTTTGGCCCCAGATGAAAGGGGCCCGGGCGGGGGGCGTGGCAAGAGGCCGCTTCACACTTGGTGGAAACCCAGGCTTCAGTCGACGCCGCCTGCTGCAGGGGCCGGGGGAGAAAGGACGAGCTGGTGGGGCAAGAAGGGCGGAGCCTGGGGCTGGGCTGGGCCCACCATGCCTTAGTGAGCGAATGGCTGCTGCCCCCCTACAAGCTGGGCTCTGGGGAACCCCAGGTGGGCGGGGATCCTCAGAGACACTCCAGCGTGCGGTATGGCTGGACCCCAGTGCCATGTGGATGATACATAAAACAGGCTCTGGCCATCTCCTTCTCACTGTATGTGTTTAACAAGCACATCACCAGGGTATTGGGGCATCAAAGCGACTTTCTCCCCCTCCCCCCCAACACACAGATTGCTGTGGCTGCATGGACAGCCCTCAGCCTGAAGCAGGTTGCCAAGACTGGCTGCAAGGTGGGGCAGGGGATACGTTGCCTGTCTGGAAGCCCTGGGGCTGAGCAAACCCCAAGTCCCTCCAGCATATCCCCTCTCCGTGGGGAGGGCTAGATGGAGCTGCAGGAATGTGAGGAGGAGGAGGGGATAGGAGGAATGAAGGAATCTGGGAATGATAAGCAAGGAGCCCTGGTGCTTACTGACTGGAAGGGTTCTTGGTTTCCTGTGGCTGGCAAGGTTGGGGTATATTTGGCGCCAGGCTCGCTCTGCAAACTGCCATCAGCTCTGAGCTTCCATGAAGACGGCACCAGTGGCCAGCACCCCTCTTTCAAAGGGGGCCTTGCCCCAAGGCTCTGGCCACTCGTGGTAACTAAATATCCCTGCCCATGCTTCTTGAGCGTTAACGACAGCACCCTGCTTAAATCCTACTCCTCTCAGTCCCGCTCTGGGCAGACCCAGTATCCTTCGGATAGAGGATCTTCCAGTTCCTGACCCAAACTGCTGTGGAGTCACATTGGCCATTAACGCCCAGCTTGAATCTGGCTGTCTAGAACTCCAGCCAAGGATCCAGTGGCTCTTATCTGGCAGTGGCTCTCAAAGCGCTTTACGAAGGTCGTCAGTATCGCTACGCCCATTTTACAGGTGGGGAAACTGAGGCACGGAGCGGGCCTGTGACTTGCCCAAGGTTACCCAACTGGCCAGTGGCAGAGCCCATGACTCCAGCCTTTTGGTTGTTCCTATAGAGCTGAGGTCAGCTGCTGAGAGATGGGGCGGATTGAGCACGGAGAGAAAGTTGTGGCTCCGGTGCTGGACTAAGACTCTGGAGATGTGGGCTCAGTTCCTACCCTGTACACTTGTGGGAAAGTCACTTACTGGCTCCATGCCTCAGTTTCCCCACCTATGAAATGGGGATAATTCTGTCTAGTCTATTGAGCTTGTCAGTTCTTAAGGGCAGGGACTGTCTCAAAACATTGTCTGTACAGCACCTAGCCACAGTTAGAGGCTACCATCGTGCAGATGATAATAATCCCACACTGGGGCCTTCATACACACCCACCATCTCTCTCCAAGGCCAGCCCAGGTTTTGATAAACAGAAGTAAACATGCCATGGTGGGCTGCATCTGCCGTGGGAGCATCCTGCCAGCCAGGCAGCCGGCGCCGTTTGATTCCCTACAATCCGCCCCCGCCAGCACCTTGGACGGCTTCCTCTGCCGGCCTACAAAAACCTGTTACGTGCACAAAGCGCCGTGTATGCAGAAAACCAGCTGCCAGCTCAGTTGGGCTCTCTGGGGACTGCATGGCATCTGGGGTCCGGTTTCCAAGAGGCCATGGGTGGCGCAAACCGAACTCCCCATCATCTTCAGGGGAGCATCAGTGCTGCGTGTATGAGACTGGTCTCCAGACCCAGGCCAATCCCCAGCAACGGGGCTTCAGAGGAGAGATGCAAGGCCAGTGAGTTTGGGGTCTGCTTGTCATGGGTGGATCTATCCACCTACCTACTCCTGTAGTCTGGACAGCTCAGTGCTCATGCACCCCGTACCTCCATTGTAATGGGATCAAAAGGGGCCACAACTCATATCCCGAAGCTCCCCATGTCTGGCAGCAGGGGGGGCACTTCATAGCCTGCCCTCCTTCAGCAATGGGGCCAGAAGGGAGGCCTGTACCAGCCTCAGGGAACTAACACCCCCTATGAGGTGGATGTGGGGAGCCAGAGACTGGTTCACCTGTCCAGTCTGCCTCTGAGACAGTGCTGGTGAGGGTGGAAGATTCCTCACTTCCTGTCCAGAGGCATCACACGCTCGCGGGGGTGTGAAATAACCTCAACCATGGACAGATCAAAGGGAGGAGCAAAGTCACAGACATGCAAATGCGCACACACTCATACCCACGCACACACCTTCATGCTAGGAGGCTGGTCCTGCCAGCTCTGAGCCACTATGTGCCACCAGCCATGTTGCAACCGGGGTTGCTTGGTCTGGTAGGATTGCTGTGTGCAAGGGGTTCCCAGCAGAGCAGTTCAGGGCTTAAGAGGAGCAAAATTCCTTCCTGAGAACGTGAGCATGGATGTAGGCAGAGGAGGGGTGTGTAAAGGAGGAGTGTGTGTGCGCCTGTGGACACGTGTGTGTGGTGTGAGTGACAGGCAGTAAAGGGACATAACATGCATGCGTGTCTGTGTGGAAGCATGTGTATGGTGTGTCTATAATGCAGGCAGATCTGTGTGTGTCCCTCTGGGTGTATTGTGTTAATGTGTGTAACATGAATGCGGAACTGTGTCCGTGGCCTTCAGCGCGTACTGTGAGATTGTGTGTGTCATATGCATGCAGACCTGTGTGTGTGTGTAGTGACTCTGCGTATTGTGTGTGATACACATGCAAATCTGTGTGTGTGTGTAGTGACTCTGCGTATTGTGTGTGATACACATGCAGATCTGAGTGTGTGTGTAGTGACTCTGCGTATTGTGTGTGATACACATGCAGATCTGTGTGCATATGTCCCTCTGTGTCTGCACCTGAGTATGTGTTCCTCTGTGTGCGGGTTTCTCTCTGTGTTAGCAAATGAATCCAACACATACAAATCTGTGTTCGGTTTTTTTTTTTTAACATTCTGATTCCTGATAGGTTTTTACTTGACATTTCGTTTTTCTCTCCAGCTGGGAGAGAAAGAATCGAGGTCAGCTGACAGGGTGAATATAGGCGAAGACGTATTTGCCGGGTTTTTTTTTTGTTTGAACCAGACCAAAATAACCGATTACGCTAATAAGGAAAGGGGTGGACAGACTCCGGTCACAGACCATTACAAATAATATGCTATTAGCGTCATGGCCAAAAAAGAAAGCGATCTCTCCTCCCTGGGGAGAGGGTTCAGAAATAGCATCTCGCTCAGAGTGGGGAAGGGGGGCTGAGAGCCATTGAACCAAACTGAAAACCCTGGATAGGATGGAAACCACGTCAAGCCGGGGGGGGGCAGCCCCCCTAGTTCCAGCACCTACGTTCAGCCGACTCCCTGCTCCGCGGCATCCTCTGTACTCATGATTTCAGCGGATAGTTAAACATCCTCTCGC
Organism: Trachemys scripta elegans; assembly: GCF_013100865.1. Lineage (NCBI taxonomy): Eukaryota > Metazoa > Chordata > Testudines > Emydidae > Trachemys > Trachemys scripta. The sequence goes on along the minus strand of NC_048319.1, from coordinate 4,791,450 downwards.
CAGATGTCAAAAATCAATCGCGAGATGCTGGGGCGGGGGGGCTGCCTTCTCGCTGCACATACTCCCGTTCCTTTCAAAGAGGGAATTTTTGAAAGCCAGGCAGCTTCCCACTCCCACCCCTCCCGGCTCGCCCCAGCCCCAGCAGGACCCCTGGTGGGTTTTTCTCCCCCCCCCCACACACAAAAGCGATCGACTCCCATCTCTCTCTCTCACCCACACACACGGAAGTGACTGCATCACCCACGCAGAGGACCAGTAGTAATACAATCAGCTGATCAGAATCTTAATCCATTAATTCTGCCAGCCATGCGCTATCTTTTCACTGGGGCTTGGAGGGGGTTTTTTCTTTTCTTTTAATGTATTAGTATAAGGGATGTCTCGCCAGCTGCCTGTGAGGATGATGAAGATGAAGATGATGATGATGGCGGGTCGGTCGTGGTGTCACTAAACACTTCTGCATCTGGGTCTGGTCCCTCGGGCCGAGGGGTGAAACCCCCCCAGCAGCATGCAGACCAAACAGACACAGCCGGGTCTCCGCGGCACCTTCGCCCCCGGCTGCTCTGTCTCGCCCCCTCTTTAAGCTGTCACAAGCCGCGTTGCTCCCTGTCCACCCCGGCTCCCTCGGGATCTTTTCCCATCGCGGTCACCCGGGATCTTCCCAAACTGCTCTGCCTGGCGGTGGGCGAGAAAGCCCGGCCTGCGCGTTGTGAGTCAGTTTCACCTGCTCGCGTTCCCTAGTGTGCACGGAAATCGGGTTCATGCGCTGAGTCCGGTCAGCATCGCTCGGACGGGGGCGAGCCAGCCCCCTCCCCCCTTTTAGCGAGTCCAATCAAGCTTTTAAAAACAACGCGATCGCCAGAAGGAATGGCATGCAGCCCCCCCTCACCCCCCCCCCCCACACACCCTCTGTAAACAACATTTCTGCCTGGTTACTCCCCCCACCCCCCGCACAAGAAGGCATGCAATTCCTCAGCCAGACACCTGATCCGTGCAAGAGAGGACCCTGCTGCCTTCCCATTTGTTTAAACTCTGTTTCGTCCACGGAAAGCGCCCGATGGTTGAAAGAGAGAGAGAGAAAAAATCACAGTCTTGAGGCATCGCTGTTTGCAAAGAGGCAACAACCACCTCAGCTTTGACCGCGGGTCGGAATCACGGCTGGGGGACGGGGTAGGGAGGCACTCACCTAATTGCAATTCATGGGCTCCATATACGGGGAAAACCAATGAGCTCCCAACGATCCCCAGCACCTTAATTTTGATTTAAAAGCCAGAGGATTTATGAATGAAACGGGTTCCACCCACCTCTGAGCAGGGGAGGGGGGGGAGTCACGTGATGGAACGCTCATACAACAGCAGCGGGAGGGTGAAGGAGGGGGGATGCTGAAAGCATTGCACATCATGGGGGATGTAGGAGAAAATTATATAAAAGACGCCCCCCCTCCAATATGTAGCGCAACCGTTTTGCAAAAGAACCTGCCTAGAATAATGGATGTTCTGCCTCTCCCCTCACAATCCAGGTGTATAAACCATGGTCCTCCTCTCTCCCTCACCCCAGCATGACTCCACTCCAAGGGAGGCCCAGGGTACGTCTACACTACAAAAAACCACCCCATGATAGCGACTCTCAGAGCCGGGGGCATCTGACTCTGGCTTGTGGGGATGGGGATTCCCACTGGAGCCCCCCTTCCCCACCCCCTTGCTGGGTTTTAGAGTGCAAGCAGGACCATCTACACCGCTATTCTTAGTCCTGTCGTGCCAGCCAGAGTCAGGAGACCCGGCTCGGAGACGCCCTCAGCCCCCGTGGGCCCTGTTCTCGGCTGCATGCCATTCTCTCAGCACCAAGAGGCCTTGCGAGTGGAAAGGCCCTCTGAGGCCCATTCTGCCCATGGGGGCATCCCCAGCTGGTGCAAAGGCTCTGCTCTGGGCCTGGGCCCAGTGACCAGAGTGCATTGCACTGGGATAGTTCTCTGCAGTGCCCACAGGGAGCCAGGGCAGCCCCGAAGCCAGGAGGGGCTCTGCATGGCCCCTGAATATAGAGTGCACAGGTGGCTTCAAGGCACCCCCTCACCCCTGTGCCGAGTGCAGGACGCGGTAACCGAGAATCAGGCTCCGTGTTCCCAGCGTGACGTAACCCTTTAGGTGAGATGTGCTTCGGGTTTCCGTTCCGCGCTGGCTAGTCTGGGGCCATAGGCCGCCAGGGTTTCATTGGAATCTTTGCTGACTCTGGTTCCTCTATTGCAAAATAAGCAGCGACAAGTTGCTGATGCTGGGCTGGGGCTGCCAGCTGCCAGGGCTCTTCCTGGACGTCAGCAGCAGCCAAAGCTTTCAACTTCTCAGCCGCAAGAGAGCACGGCGGGAAGGATGCCTTTTGGGGGCCGCTTGCAAAAATAGAATCGCCCTTGCGAGGGGCCGTGACGGATGGCGTGACTCGCCGGCAGCGTGTGTCACGTCCCTAGTGGCTGGGTGCCTGCAGCTCATGGCTTTGTTCCCGTACAGGCCACCACTTGTAACACTAGTAGCAAGGATGGAACATGGGCCCTCTGGATCTAAGTGCATGAGCATTTGCTGCCTGAGGCTCATGCAGCAAAGCGCCATCTCTGTGGGCCAAGGCGGTAGCAGGCTGGTCAGCCTCTATACGCATCCCAGCCACCGCTAGAGATGCCGCACCGAGTGGGTGTGGTGGGCTACACAGAGGATAACAACCTTCTACTGCTCCTGGAGTTTGGCCTTTAACTCAAGTGATGGAGCCTTGCGCTACGGTGTTGAAGATTGCAGGTACCCAATAAATCAAAGGCAATGGCAGTGCTGGGGTAGTTGCTGCACTAGCTAGCGGGGGTGAAAATGCAACAGGGGCAAGGCAGTTTGGAAGCTGTTTCCCCTTGATTGCAAACTTCCTTGCCCAGACCATATCTCACCGGTTAGATGTCTATAACCTGCAGGGATCCCCTGAGCAAGGGGCTGAAGAAGACCCTCTCAGGAGGGCGACAATATTCTATAAGCACCTGTCACCCAGAAGGATCCCAAAGTGCTTCCTAATCTAGATGGAGCTCCAGCACCAGGGAAATGCGGCTGTCTCTAGGGAGGAGTGCAGCAGCCAACAGGCACACAGCATGTGCAGGGAGAGGACAGCAGGGCAAACCCTTACAGCGATCATTAATAACCAGGGATACAGACACGAAGTGGGGTTTTGGGGGCTGCAGTAAAGGAGGAGCGCTGGAACATTGTAGTATAAACTCTCACTGTGGAGACAGGAATGGCTTTTCAAGTGCTGTAGTAAATCCACCCCCTCGATGGAGGAATTCTTCAGTCACCCCAGTGGGGTCTATACCAGGGATTAGGTCAGCTTAATGATGGCTCTTACAGGTGTGAATTTTCACCCCCCTGAGCCACATTGCTACCTTGACCTACGTTTTAGGTGTAGACCAGGCTTGAAGTCACAAAAGGAACAGAGAGAGAGAGAGAGAGCTGGGAATGGGAAGTATAGAAACGGTTACATTTTTAAGCTATCACTTTAAGTGTCAGGGAGTTTCCTGGTCCTGCTGACAAGCTAGGGGCTCTGTAGGGAAGTGGGAGATCTGGGTCTCAACTAGCAGCAGTCAGTCTATAGACAGACAGCCTAGTGTAAGGTGGGGGTGCGTTGTGCTGCTCTGTTTTCGGGAGCAGCCTGTTTTCTCTCTCTCTGTTTTTAGGTTCTTCTGTATTATCATTCTGGATTCTACGAAATAAAGTTGTGTTACATCACAACCTTCCAACAAGAGGATTGTAGGGTTTTATTTAATTCTTCTATGTGGGTGCTGGAAATATAATGGCATGGGTTGCACATGTCTGGCTCCAGGAGGCACTGAGCCAACCCTCCCCTGGGACGCAGATCCTGGGATTGCCGGGGCATCAAGGAGAGTGAATGACATTGGCACAAACCTAGGCACAGCTCTGGCAACATATCCCAGCCTGGAATTGTGTAATGTGAACTGGCTGTTTTTCCCTTTGCCCCATCCCAGGGGTTAAGCTACAGCACAGGGACATTTGATTCCATCCTCAGGGGAGGTGTGTTGGCTGCTGGAAAACCAGCTTGTCTAGACTAGGAGAACTGGCTTTGGTGTGACCCCATCACTGTGCCTTCCCTACTACACCCCTCACATAGGCCCACTGTGTTGGTGCAAGCCCCATGTCACACCCGTGCAGCCCCATCTCACACCTGTGCAAGCCTGTCTATGCTGGGAGTTGGCACTGGGTGTCGCTACTTCAGTGCACAAAACACCCAGTGTAGACGGGGGCTCAGCTGAAGCAAAATCTCTTACCTTAGCTCAAGGTCTGGGAGGCCTGGGCTTTCAGGTCCAACAGCCCTCAGTTCTAGCCCCACTGGCAATCCCAGGCAGTCCGGACATGGCGATTACGGGCTGAACTGAGAGGAGCCTGGCCCGGGAGGAAGAGAATGACTCCCAGGGTGCCGTGCCCCAAGGTCACATTTCCTCCTACAAGTAACCAAACAGCCTGGAGAGGGGGCAGGGCTCCAGCATCCCCCTCAATGAGTGCATCATCCTCATCCACCCAGGCTCCCCTCCCTTTGCCAACTGGAAGTCCTGTGGCTAAATCCAATCACACGGATTGCATCACCTCCCTTCCCCAGGGAGCCCGGTGCAGCCCAGAGCCACTGGCTGCAGCTCTGCTCCCCAGCACGCCGCAAGGCTGCCAATCCTGCCCCAGAGGGAGCGTGAGACAGTGGGCAGGAAGCTGCTAGCAAGGCCCCTGCCCTGGGGAGGAAGAGACCTGCTTGGCCAGGGGCTTGCAGGAGCCATGCTTCAGGGAAGCACTATGCGCTGCCAGCCATCTGGAGCGGGCGCAGCCTTCCAGTCCCTGGGAGCCTCTTCCCCGCCCACCCTCAGCGTTCGGTGATGAGGGGCTCAGAAGGAAGGGGAGCCCATGGGAGCCGAGCCCGGGCACTCATTAGGGAACGCCTGCCCCCAGCACAGGGGCTGTGGAGCAACATTTAAAGTGGGGAGCCATAGATTTGGGCTCCCCCCCCCACCTGACCATCCTCTTCCTTTCACCGGTGCCCTCCACTAGCAGTCTCACCCCTATACCCGCCCCTTCCAAATCGGAGTGAGTGACATTGTTACCTGGCGCCCAGGGTCACAGTGCCATGCAGGCTTACCCCAGCCAAAAAGTGGTCCAGCCACTGACCGGGTGCTACCGCCGCCCGGCTCTGCAGCCTGTCCCCCACATCAAATAAATCAGCCCGGCTCAGAGCAGCAACAGCACCACCTGCTCCTCCTCCATTTGTCCCAGCCGGCTGGCCAGGGTGTCGGGCCTGGCTTGAGAGATAACAAGGGCTGGGCTGGATGGGAAAGTGAGGCACAGCGCTGGTTAAAGTGGCCCAGGTCATCCCTCCCACTGAGCCCCCCTGTCCCCGTGGGAGCTGGGACGAGAGCCCTTGACCTGCAGTTCCGAACTCAGGCGTCAGCTCCTTGAGCGAAGGGAGCTCTCCCTGCACCGGCAGTCGTAGTAGGTCCTTTACCGTCTCTGTGAGCTTGACCACTAGGTGGCGACATGCTCCTGAACGAAAGCAGCAGGTTCGAAGAGTGCTGGAGGCAGCATATAACTCAGTCATTGGAGCTGTCCTGCTGGGCCATGCCCCCTTCCCCAGTACAGGGCTCCCAGCTCCCAGTGCAGAGGGCATGTGTGCGTAGGGGTGTGGGGGGAGACAATCAACCCCCCCCAGCCCTTTGATAACAAACCAGGAGCCTAGCAGAGCAGGCTGAGTGTTTGTGCCCCCAAGTGGGGCTGGAGAGGGAAGGGGGGCCTTTGACTTCCTGGCTAAATGAAAAGGGGAGGGGGGGGTGGGAAGAAGGAGAGGAAGGAGAGCCGGGGGAGAGAGGGAAGGAGGTTTAATGGGAGGGGCGAGGGGAGAAGAGGAGGCTAATGGAGAGAGGAGGGGGTGGCAGGGGATGAATGGCAGGGGGAGGGGCTCGCTGGAAGGAGAGGATTAATGAGAGGGGGTGGGCAGGCCTGGCAGCCTGGCTCCCGCTCCCCCCCCCGGCTCCCGCTGACGTGCGGTGCCCACGCAGTGATGCCGACACCTCCAGATGCCTTTGGTGGAGGAGCTGGCGCTGAGGAGAATGTTAAGAGGCTGCCAGAGGCAGGAGGCCCAGGCGGGAGGCAAAGCACTGCCTGGGGGGGGGGGAATAAACTCCTCCTTGGGCTGAGCCGCCCCCTTCCCCAAGCCCCCTGGGGAGCCTGCTCAGCCCCCAGCCTCCCGCCCGCCCCGAGTGCAGTCTCTGGCAAAACTCTCATTGGCTTCAATGGATTTAGCCTCGGCCCTTAGAGCCCCCCTTCCCCCTAGCCTGCTGCCCTGGGAGGAATCAGCCAGGACTCGAGGGGTGGAGCAGAGCTGGCAGAAAGGGGGCAGAGACCCTCTCCCAGCAGACTCCGGGGTATCTTCTTTCCTTTCCCTTTGCTCAGCTCCATCTTCTCGCCCCTGCAGAGAGGCCCAGGCTACCACAGACCTAGAGGCCAGATACCCCGGTGATGGGCACCTCTAGGAATACCCTGCAATCAACAGGATGGGGCCTGGGAGACAGATCTGGGCTCTTGCCCGCTGGAGGCAGTGGTGGCAGGACAGGGCAGAGGCAGACACCAGCTGGGTGTCACCAGTGTAGCACCCAGCTGGTTCTAGGGACAACCCTGGAGGTTCTAGGGCTGGGATAGAAGTTGGTTCCCCCCACCCCATACACTCAGTTACATGTAGGGGGCGGGGGGTTAATCAAGGTTTGTTCCTCCGGATTGTAACTGGGTTAGGAATCCTCTACCTGGCACATGGGTCAGTCCTGCAAGGGGCTCAGCGCCGAGAACTCCCATCAGTTCCTGGGAGTCGAGGGCACTCAGCACTTTGCAGGATCGGGCCCTGACAGGCCAGTCCTGTTCAGACACCCTGAGGTCTCACTGCATGTTTGGCTGAGTCCCCTCTGATGCCCCAATTCCCCCCACCCCCAGCATGGTCTAAACATTTAACCAGGGCCGGCTCCAGCATTTCTGCCGCCCCAAGCAAAAAAAAAAAAAAAGCCGCGATCGGCAGCGGCAGGTCCTTCGCTCCTAGAGGGAGTGAGGGACCTGCCGCCCCCGAATTGCCGCAGGTGCCGCCCCTCTCCCTTGGCCGCCCCAAGCACCTGCTTGATAAGCTGGTGCCTGGAGCCGGCCCTGCACTTAACCCCCTGCAACCTTTACTCCTGTTGGTTCTGTTTGTCCCTCTTGATCCTCCTGTGTCCAACCCATGTCCTGGTACCACCCCAATGACTCCAACGGAGTCTCGCCAAAGACTGGGATCTGGGTTTGGACTGCCCTGATGCCTGGGGACGCCAGTGGCTGGCGCTAGGGCCTGGCTCGGTCCGTGTGGAAGAGTCAGGGTGTAGGGGGCTGGGGCCCAGGCAGGTTTCTCTGAATCTGGAGTTTGGGGATTACCTTTAAACATCCAGGGCCTGAGTCACTGATACTCTAGGGCACCTTTACAGCATAGGATGTCTAGAACCAGCCCTCTTAGGCAGGGTCCTCTCCAGCCAGTGTGGAATGGCCACAAGGGTTTTTCACTGTCCCTGCTCCCAGGCCCTGGCGTGGGGTGTATGTAGGGTGTGTGGCCAGAGCGCACTGCATTACAGCTGTTCTCTGCTTCCCAGGGACAAAGGGAAGCAGAGTACAAGTTACTTCCACTGGGGGCTGGGCAGGGCCTCAGAATGCAACAGAGCACCCCAAGTGCAGGATAGGAGTAACAGAGACTCAGGCCCACAGAATGCAACAGCAGGGGAAGAAAACTGTGAATCAGGCTAGGAAAACAGCTCTGCCTTCTGATGACACCGTAAGCTCTGGGGCTTTGGTTTATTGCCATGGTGTCAGCTAAACTCCCTTGATGGATCTGTAGCGCTCTCTATCTCTTCTCTGACTGGAAACACTGGGTCTATTTTCTTTGTATCTAACAAATACCAATAGAAACCCAGGCACTGACGGGTGCAGAGGGAGGGTGCTAAGGAGCTGGGTCTGAGGTTGGGAGCGGATGACAATTGATGAAGGCGTGGATGGGGTTTTCTGGGGTCAAGGATGGGCGGGCAGGAGGGAGCATGGGGGCCAGTTCTGAGGCTATGTCACGTATCTGAAATTCATATGAAATTCTCGAATCTAATCTGTACTCATACAAATCTGACCCAATGGCTGGGACTGTCCTGGGGACTCATCCCATCTAATCTGATCATCTGCCTGTCCTTGCAGCTAGCAAGGGATGTGAAGGGTAACAAGAAGGGTTTCTACAGGTATGTTAGCAACAAAAAGAAGGTCAGGGAAAGTATGGGAGGCAACCTAGTGACAGAGGATGTGGAAAAAGGTGAAGTACTCGAAGCTTTTTTTGCCTTGGTCTTCACAGACAAGGTCAGCTCCCAAAGTGCTGCGCTGGGGCAGCACAGTAGGGGGAGGAGGTGAGCAGCCCTCAGTGGTGAAAGAACAGGTTAAGGACTATTTAGAAAAGCTGGACATGCACGAGTCCACGGAGACGGATCTAATGCAGCCGAGGGTGCTGAAGGAGTTGGCGGATGTGATTGCAGAGCCATTGGCCATTATCTTTGAAAACTCGTGGCAATCGGGGGAGGGCCTGGACAACTGGAAAAGGCAACTATAGCGCCCATCTTTAAAAAAGGAAAGGAGGAGAATCCAGGGAAATACAGACCGGTCAGCATCACCTCAGTCCCTGGAAAACTCATGGAGCAGGTCCTCAAGGAATCCATTTTGAAGCACTTGGAGGAGAGGAAAGTGATCAGAAACAGTCAACATGGACTCACCAAGGGCAAGTCATGCCTGACCAACCTGATTGCCTTCTATGATGTCTCTGTGGATATGGGGAAAGTGGTGGACGGGATATACTCTGATTTTAGCAAAGCTTTTGATACGGTCTCCCACAGTATTCTTGCCAGCAAGTTACAGAAGTATGGGCTGGATGAATGGACTGTAAGGTGGATAGAAAGCTGGCTAGATCGTCGGGCTCAACGGGTAGCGATCAATGGCTCCATGTCTAGTTGGCAGCCGGTATCAAGCGGAGTGCCCCATGCTCAGTCCTGGGGCCGGTGTTGTCCAACATCTTCATTAAAGACCTGGCTGATGGGATGCAGGGCCGGCTTTGGGCCGATTCCCCGCGCCCTTGCCACCGCCAGTACGCCGTACCGGGGCAGCCCGGCTTCCCAGGGGGCAATTTAAACGGCCACCGGAGCCCCACTGCTGGAGCCCTGGGGTAGCGGGGGGGGGGGCTCCAGGGGCTATTGAAAGGCCCCTTGACACCAGCTGCCTCCACCGCCCTGGTCCTTTAAATAGCCGCCGGAGCCCCAGGCCCCCCCCAGGAGGGGGCACTTCCCGAACAGGCCGGGGCCGGCTCCGACCCCCTCAGCCAGGGCTGAGCTGGAGCCGCTTCGCACGAACCGGTTGCTACATTTGGAAGCGGTTTTAGAGCCGCTTGTTAACCGGCTTCCCTGCGAGGGGGGCGCTGCGGCCGGGCAGTGGGTGTAATTCCTCCTCCAGCCGCCGGGGGCGCTGCGCTGCGGGAGCCACGTGGGCCGCCGCCTGCCCTGGGGCTCCCGCTGCTGCCTGGTGGGTCCCCGGCTGCGTCCTGCGGCTCCAAGGCGCCTTCCCGGTGAGTCCGCGACCCCCTGCCCCTGCCGGACCCCCTGCCCGCAGCCCCGCACCCCCTGCCGCACCCCCTGCAGCCCCAGCCCCTGCCTTCGGCCCCGCACCCCCGCCCTGCCCGCAGCCCCACACCCCC
>NC_048319.1:4671561-4761672 GCF_013100865.1 Trachemys scripta elegans | reverse complement strand
GGGGGGGTCCTAGGCTGGGGTCGGGGGGGGTCTTTGGCCGGTGGGACGTGAGGGGTGGGGGAGTCCTAGGCCATGCCTGGGGTGGCACCAGGGGTGTGTGTGTGTGTGTGGGGGGGTCCTAGGCTGGGCGTGGGCGGGGTACGAAGGGTGTCTGTGGGGGGGTCTTAGGCTGGGCCTACACCGGCAGTGTTAGAGCTGGTGATGTGCGTCCCCAACCAGGCAGGTCTCTTCTCCTCCTCCTTCCTGTCTCCTCTCTGAGCTTCCCCTTGGAGCCTGCCCTGCGGCTGGCACAGAGGTGTTCTTTGCAGGGTGCTGGTATGGGCCAGTTAGATCTGTGCCTGAACATGCCGCCCCATCCTAGAGCGTGCGGGGGCTGTGCCATGTGGGGATGGCAAGGAAGAGTCCCCAGATGTGGAATTCCGACACACACACACAATCAGGAGCCTGGGTGTAGTGACCTTCAGAGCATGGTGCAGGGCACCTCTTCTTGGCCCAGTATCTGTCTGACTGTACAGCTCATTCCACCGCAGGCAGGGGGCTGCTAGAACCATTAAATGCAGGTGGTTTCATGAAAGTTATATCCTGGTGTTGTGTGATGGCAACGATTTGTGTCTGGTCCCTCTGAAGCTTGATGCGGTGCCAGCCCTGTGAGAGCAAGGGGCTCTCACAGGGCTGCGGGGAGGGGGATATCCCGAGCCTCTGATGGGAGCCATGAAATGCCATTTATGCATCTAACCTCTGTTTGTGGATTGTTACATAGCGATAACAGACCCGGAAAAGAGTGTCCAGCTGGTAGAGAAATGTTGTCCACGGCCTGTTTCAATCCAGCACAAGCTCTCTGCTAAAGGGGGAGAAATGCCCGAGTAGGTGCTGGGCAAACTATCTGCCCCGGCTGCCCAATGCAAGCAGGGGGGAAGGCAGGGGTCAGGCCCTAAGGAGCAGCCATTGAGGGTGGAAGGGATTTAGAAGTGTTTTTATTTTAAGAGCCGGACACAGTAGTTCAGGCCCAATACACTGGATTAGTAGATTATGGCCTAATCTTCCAGGCCGCGAACCTGAACCTTTAGCCTGGTCCTGGGTCCCCCAGTACACCTTAACCTGACCCTTCAGCACCCAGCTCTGAAACTCCCCAGCTCTGTTGTTTGTTTGTGCTGCAGTAGCACTGGGGACCCCAGGCATAGATCAGGGCCCCAGTATTTTGGGCACTGTGCGCACACAACGAAAAGGTGAGCTCCTCCCTGAGGATCTTGCAGCTTAAGTACCTTCTCCACCCTGCAGCACCCCCTGCTATGTCAGCTCTGCACCCACACTTCTCCGCTCTGCCCCACCCCTTACATTCAACATTCCTGACGCTCCCCTCCTGCCTTTGTGGAGCTGCTGTGACGGCTGTTTTCCCTGTACCTGTGTGGTCAGGGTTGGCTCACAAGCGAGATGTTTGGTCTGTCTGATTCCTAATGGTGCATGTGTTGGCATGGCGTGCGTCTCCTGCTATGGAGGTGCCCAGGGTTAGCATGGGGCCTCAGGACTGGGCTAACTGAGGTGCTGTTGGTTGGGATTGAGGTGCACTGGCAGAGTTGTGAGAGGGGTGTCCTGGAGCTGGGCTAGCAAGGGGTGCTGCAGGTTAGGATTGAGGTGCATGGGTGGAGTGGGGTGGGAGCCCGTGTTGAGCCAGCAGGGGGTGCTGCAGTTCAGGTCCGCGGTTGCCTGGGCAGAGCGCTGGCGGGGGATCCGCAGGGCTGGAACAGCGCACTAGCACTGCAAGGCAGGACTTGTGCTGCATTGGCAGAGCTGCGTGGGAAGCTTGCGAGGAGCCTGCCTCGCTATCTCTCTCCTATCAGCCTCCTCGGCCAAGGTTCACTTTAAGGGCTCCCTACGCTCTTCCCAAGCTTCTCCAAACCGCTCCCTTTGTCTCTCTCGCCCACTCCCGACTCCATGACTCCTCACGCCGCCCCCCTGCGCTTGGAGCGCTTTCCCAGTCAGCGTTTGCCAGGCCCACTCCCTCCCCACCTCCCGAGTCCCACCCTTCTGAAGCATTCTGGCTGTACGCTTACACTGAACCCACTCGCCCCTTCAGCCTGGGAGGGCAGGGCAGGGATTCTGTTAACTCAGCAGGTCGTGCCCATGTTGTGAGAGCAGATTCCCTGGGTCCCTTCTGGCCCTTGCTCAACCAATGAGCTGCAGGATCAGGGAAGGGACCTTTGCCTGGTACTGCCTCCTGCTGTCGGGGTAGAGAACTGCTTCCAACTGCCCTTCCCCTCTCTCAGGTGTTGTACAACGGCGCCGCCGTGAAGCAGGTGGATGTCCCCACGCTGAGCGGCTCCTTCGGCATCTTGGCGGCTCATGTTCCCACCCTGCAGGTCCTTAAACCCGGAGTTGTGACGGTCTTTGCCGAGGACGGCACAGCGACCAAGTACTTTGGTGTGTGAAACTGGGTGGGGCCCTGAAAGTGTGAGAGGAGGCACCAGGGAGGAATTGTTGTCTGGAAAGGACTCCCCTTAAGGGTTACCATGGGGGAGAATCTTTGCTTCACCATTGATCCTGGGAGCCTAGACTCCTGGGTTCTGTCAGTGGGTCTGGGATGGGGCTGTTGTCCAGTGGATGGAGGATTGGGAATCTGGACTCCTGAGTCCTATTTATGGCTCTAGCACTGTGTGAGTCTGGGCAAGCCACATCATCTCTCTGCCTCAGCCCTCCTCTCAGTAAAATGGGGCTAATCTCTCCTTCCTGGGGCTGGGGAGGGAGTCTGGCAGGCTTACGAAACCTCCGCCAAGTGCATTGAGGTGTTCAGCTGGAGGGTGCTGCAGGAGTCCTACGACTGGGTGAGTGGCAAGTGAAGATTCACCACTGGAGCGTGCGCCGGTCCCCTGGCAGGTCCAGGTAGTCTGTCCTGGTGACTAGAGCGCCTGACGCCTGGGGCGGTGAGAGCTGACAACAGACCTGACCTCGCAATGCTGCTGCGGGGGAGGGCTAAGAATGTGTAAGCTCCACTAGGTACAGACGGGGGTACCAGCCATTGTGACTCCTTCCCGCCACCGTTATCCTGTGACCTGGCCCCACAAACCAGGTTTAGCTCACAGCCCTGCCCTGTACCTGGGGCCCGTGGGCCGCCCGCCGCACCCGCTGACTCAGTCCCCTGCTGTTGTGTTTGCAGTGAGCAGTGGCTCCATCACAGTCAATGCTGACTCCTCAGTGCAGCTGCTGGCAGAAGAGGTGGCCACTTTGGACATGCTGGATCTCGCTGTGAGTACCCTGCGGTCACCTGCCTGTGCTGGGTGGTGAGGAACAGGCTGGGCTGGGCCCCGCTCGCTAGCAGGGCAAAGAATCTGGCTATAAGCTGAGGTCTGCTGCGGGAGATTCACTCCTTATTCCTCCTGCGTGGGCTGCCTGTGGCCAAGGAAGGTTTTCGCCGATCAAGGTCTGTTTCCTCACCCTGAGCTCTCCACCCACTGCCCAGGATCATAGAGTTAAACCTTCCTTTAAAGGATACAGGGGGAGGAAGCTGAGTTAAGCCCCCCCTGCAAGCTGCATCCCTTTGTCCTGGAGTGTTTAGTGATCTTTCGCAACTCCACTCCTGCTTCTTTTAATCCTGGGGCCCTTTAATGGGCTGTCCAAATGCCCAGGCTGGCCTCAGACCCACGGACCAGGCCTCTCTACACACTGCATCTGGATGAGTGCCGGTGTGCAGGACTGGCCTACGCTGCAAAGGCTGCACAAACGGACTGCTGGGGTTTGCTCCATCTTCCAAGGACAAGCCTCTCTGGTGCCCTCCCACGAAGGTTTTCAGTGCTGCTGGCTCAGCAGTTGCCTATTGTGGCGTTGCTGAGCACGCCCTTACCCTTCGTTACTGCAGCGCTACTGACTCTTTTAAAGTGCCAGCTGCCCTGGGGAAAGGGGCCTGGCTGGCTGACCTGGGGCAGCAGGTCCTGTCGAACCACTGCCCTGGGACACCCCAGACAATGCCCCGACTGAGAAGGTCACTTGGTCTGTCTCCATGGCCTGGGCTGAGACAAATTTGTTCTTGTAGGTACTGTGGGCTTGAAAAGGGGCTTGACTTGAACGAGCAGCATGTCCCTGAGCACCCCACCCTGGGCACCCAGTGCCGCTGGGGGGCCCAGCTCATTAAGTCCAGCCCCCGTAGTAACAACCACCTGCTCAGCTCAGTGATGCACGTCAGGGTGTAGCTGTCCCAGCCCCAGAATCCCCGGCGGTGCCGGAGGCAGCTGTGCTCTGACGTACTTTCCTGCTCCTAATCCCCTGGTGCCCGCTCTCCCCCTTGCTTGTGTGTTTACAGACTGCTAAGTCGAATCTGGATAAGGCCTTATCCCAACTGGCTGCAGCACCTGACGAAACGGCTAAAGTAGAAGCCCAGATTAACGTGGAAGCCAGTGAGGCCCTTGTGAAAGCCCTGGAGTAATTAGGGTAAAGCGTCTTCTGTAACATGGCCTGGTGGGGAGCTCCCGATCTTTGTTCTTAGCTCAGTCCTCTTTGAAGCCCTATCTAGAAGGACTGAGGCTGCGCAGGGCTACTCAGCCCGATGGGAGATTGGTGTCTCCACAGCCAAGCTTCCCTGACTGCCCTGATGGAAGAGGGAACCCACTTGCAACCAGAGGCAGACACTAAAGCAGTTGGGGGTATGCCCCTGTCATAGCAGGCCTCTGCCATTAGATGGCAGCATGGGCCAGGTCAGTCTCTGATCACGGCTTGAGGGCAGGAGAAGGTGCCTGGTTAGCAAATTACTAGAAGGTAGCTAATGCCTGGACACGGTCGGTTCCTGACCCAAGCTGGAGTCTCCCCATTTATAGTGGCACTCTGGTTAATATGTCACTGCTATTAACAGACTTCGCTGTGGGGTCTGAAGGCTTCTAGATATAGCCTCAGACCCGGCAGGGCAAATTCAGGGCTGGGGCGGTACTGGGAGTCTGACTTACAGGTGGGGAGTATGGCAGGCTGCACCATCCTAAGCTAAATAGCTACACATGCCCCCCCCCCTCCCCATTTTGACACTGATCTCCTCAGTGAGAACGGATTGCTCCTGTCTCTGGTGCTCTCAGTGCCCCCTGAGCTCAGTGCCCGATCTTCCCAGCATATGGCATGCTGGGCCTTGGCGCTTGGCTGAGTGCCTGCTGGGTTTGAAAGGGGCTGCACTGGCAGCCCCAGAGACCACCTGAGTGGGTATAAGAGGGCGGGCTGCCCAGCTGTTAGCCCCTGGTCATCTTCATGGATGAGAGGAGCGCTTGGTCTGTATGGCCGGTTTGCTCCTTGTCCACTCTCCTGGGGCTGTCAAGGGCGCTCGTGGTCCTCAGTGCCTTGTTTCACATAGGCCCCAAAATGCCTGTCGGCCGTGAACAACTTCCAAGCCTTCCTCATTGCTCCCTGAGCCTGGATCAAACCTTTCCACTTGTCTGTATTGCAGGGTGTCGATGTGCAGAAGCCATGGACTGGGGCCGGGCCCGGCTCCCCTCCCCCCACCACCCGTTTGTACAGATGGCGTGAGACAGATTCGCTTTGATCAATTAAAGAAAACAAAAGCCCCAACTTGCTGAGCGTGACCTTCTTCTGAGGCAGGTTCCACCTGTGGAGTGGAGCCCATGGTTTGCACAGTGCTCCTCTGCGGGTGACGTGCCAATTGTGGGGATGTTCCTGTCCCAGCTGTGGTCTGGCCGGGTGAAGCTGGGAGCGGTCGCCCCAGACGTGTGTAGGGTTGTAAGGGGTCCCCTTAGGCGGTTGCATCTCCATGGAGACCCATGCTGAAGGTTTCTTCTAAGTCACATTCTTCATCCCCTGGCACCGGCGTGTGGAACAATCCGTCTGAATGGAAGGATTAGTGCTGTGCAAACCTAGGTGCCAACGGCACGGTGGGGCAACCTTAGGGCTTGGCTACACTAGGCAGCTTTTACCGATAAGGCTGTGTCGACACTTTTGCCGACAAAATACTTCCAGCCCCGCGTCGGCAAAACTTTTGTCTTTTGCGGGGGGGCTTTTTTAAGTACCCACGAAAGACAAATGTTTTGGCAACAACTGCGCAGTGTAGACGTACCCTCGGATCCTATCTCCGTCTGCGTAGTAATGGCTCGCAGGGAGTTAGAACCAAAACACTGCTCCTCACCTGCCCTGATCACCAACCTCAGCCCTCCCTGTGAACTGGTCTGCTGCATACTCCTGCAGGGATTCCTGTCCGTGCTCCTGCAACTGTCCGCATTGCTGGGAGGAGCGTGCCGCTGCCCAGAAAGTGTCTGACCCCCTCCCTGGAGCCTGCTGCTCCATCTTCCCTGGACACCAGGCATCCTGCGAGTGAGACGAGATCTTCCCAATCCTCCCAACATGGGAGCTCTGAGGTGGTTTCATTCCCAGATTGGGAGAGGGAGAGAGATCCTTCCTGAATGGCCTGGGAGTACACACTATATTTACATGTATTGGGGTGGCCGTTGGCCGTGGCCCATCCCTGGGATTTTTGACCCTAATATTGGTGAAGGCTCCTTAGCTCGGGCCAGTGTCTGAGGCTGGGTTGGGGCTGTGCTCTGCCTTCCAGCTGGGAGTAGGAGTGAGCTGCTTATTGTCTCCCCCTCTGCCCCCCCGGGCTAGCTAATCCCCACCTGCCGCCTCAAATGGCAGAGAAGATGAGCATCACCTAGGGGGAGGAGTGGGCTGGAACAGAGGGGAAAATCTGGTTCTCCTCCTTCCCGTCCCAGAGCCTGTGCTAGGAAGCCCGTCTCACAAATGGCACCATCTGCCTCCAGGGTCTTAATCTGATACTGACCTCCTAGCTCTTTCGGGGGAAGGATCGCAAAGCCCTCTCTCGGTGGGGCCTCGCAGCCTCCTGGGTGGTCGCGGAGTATCCTGAAGCCCACTTGAGGCACAGAGAGGGGAGTGACTTGGCCAAGGACGCCCACACAGTCGGCCTTCCCTCTTCCTGTGCTCTCATCACCTTTTCTCAGTCTTTTGCCACCCACTGGAGACCATCCAACTCATGTCGCTGGTGATCTCCATTGGCTGAGACTAGGAAAGGTCAGTGGGCGGCAGAGTTGACGGCTCACTCCCCTCCTTGCGATGTGCCCCCCACTGTCACTCTGTGCAGTAATGCCACCTGAGTGTAACATGGTTATTTTCAGCCCTGCCGCCTCTTCTTCCCCTCCCTCCTCTTTTTTCCCCCCTCATCAGAAATAGTGCCGATGGTGTTAAATTCCTCACTGTGGTTTATTAAAAGCCTCTCCACTTCCCTGTGCTGCTACAGTGCGTTTTTCCCTTCCCTTTCGCTGCTCCTTTTAAAGGTCAGGCATTGCGCTGTGCATAAGAAAAGACTCAAAGTCAGAAGGAGTATTAATTAAAATGTCTCGGGAGTAACTGGGGCTGGAAACGCTTTAATTCCTCTTCCGCGCTCTCTCCCCTGCTTCTATTTGTGGCTCGTGTGTGCCTGGCTTGCCGCATGCCTGCATCTCTCCTTCCAGTGGAAGGTGGCTTTTTTTTTTCTTTTCTTTCCGTCTAATGAAGAGCATTGGCGAGGCCGGGAAGCTGTGGAAATGGCCAGTTGCTAATTTTAGGACTGGAAAAGCGTCTCCATCAGCAACCCCTCTAGCTATTCAGAGCGTCTCTTGCCAGCTCCGGCTAGCAATGGCCAAGGTGCAGAATGATGGTGGGCGCAGGGGCTGTCTGAGATAGAGACTCAGGGAGGTGTGGGCCTCTCTATGTGGCCGAGGATGGTCAGGGTCCACTTCTGCGCTTGCCCTTCTCTTGCGTAAAGCGGTGGATGCTGGGAATTGTAGTCTCCGCAGATTGCACTTCTGGGCAGCTGCGGCTTGCTCCATTCGTCTTATCAGACAAGCGACGCCCTCCCAGGAACCTGACCAGCCAGGCCCCAGATCCCTCTGCGATGGCTGACAATGGAGAGGGGGAGCTGAGAACTTCCGTGCTGGTCCGAGCGCCTTGCTCCGGGTGTGTGGTCATTAGGATTTTAGCGCACCATGAGCGGGCTGCCCCGGTAAACGTTGGCCTGGGCTGCTTGGGGACTGGAAGGCTCTCAGCCCTTAAAACAGTACTAGATCTGTGTGCTCTCTTGGTTGTCCAGTAATACTTCTGGCCACATGGTGTGTACATCCCACCTTGCTCACTACTGCCCCCTGCGGGCAGTGCTGGAAGCTGTCTTCCCATAAGCTGGTCACCTTGCAAAAGTGTCCCCCACTCCCTCTGTCCCCTGGGAGTAATTGCCACGCCTCTGCCCCTTCCCCCATAGCCTGCTGCGCCCCCCCCCCCAGGCTCTGCTAACCTGTCTCTCCTTCCCCGTCAGCACTGATTGCCAGGATTGTTATGTATATAGCAATGTTATCCTGTCCCCCAGCTTATTCTCAGCTGAGCCTTCTGCCCACGTAGGAAGCCAGCATCTGTCCCATCCTTTTGCTGCCACGGGCGCTGGCTGCTGCTTGCCCGGGAGCTACGGCTGATTTCTTCTGCTCAACGATCTCGCTCGTATCCTACCCAAACTCAAAGAACCTGCCCTAGTGCTTTGGAGTCTAAACTGAGCGGGGGCATGGCAGGGAGTTTAAAATCTCCTTCCTTGTACGTGCTTGGATCATGGGACAGAGAGGTGGGGGCAAGCATGTTCATGGTTCTCTTAATTTCCTGCTGCTGACTTGCATTAAAGGGTAACTCCTTCCCCATGGAGACAAGTGCCGGGGTGCCCATGAGACAACTTGGCTGGGACGATGGGATCCATGCTAAGGAAAAGCTGGGGAGGCCCTGTTAGAAGTGGTGACACCTTGCTTTGAAGGCGGCAGCTGCTGGCTGCTGTGGGGGGTGGGGACATGGGACTCCTTTGTTCCTAGGAAGACAGGCGGTAGCTCAGGCAAGGTGCTTATGATAGCTATAACTCCAGCAAAATATGTCTCAGCTTCTCCTGGGATGGGCATGAGGACAAGGGGAAGGGATCAGAGGCTGGTCCAAGGGAGAAAAGGGGCCCCCCTTGCTGTCAGCCAGCCTGGCCCAAGGGCTAGGGCACTGAACTGGGACTTGGGAGACCTGCGTTTTAGTCCTGCCTCTGGCCACCTGTGTGACTTTGTTCAAGTCACGGCCCTGCTCTGCCTCAGTTTCCCCATCTGTAAAAGATTGTAGAGCACTGTGGGGTGGATAGATGAAAAGCATCGTTGTTATGGGGCGGGTTGGAATTTCTTTGCCTTGGGGGCTTTACGTGGGCATGAAAGGGGAATGTTAATGAGGAATGAAGGGCTGACTGGAAAAAAGCCTGAGCAGCGGTGGGGGTGGGGCGGCTGGGGAGGAATTTATTGCACGCTGGAGCAGCGGGGAGAGCATGTCATTTATTTCCATTAGGGGCTTTCGGTCATGACTTGCATATCTCAGCCAGATGGATGGCTGCTGCGCAGGGATGGGGGAGCCAGCGGAGAGGGAACGGTTGGAAACTGAAACATCAGCGTCTCTTAAGGGCCTGGTGGCAGCCGATTTGGCGTCTCTTCTTGCAGGGAATAATTTACAACGGGGTGGATCCTGCTAGGGAATGTTTCCAAAGCACCCGATTTCCCCACCCCTGTAGTTGGGAGCGACGGTGAGGGGGGAAGATATTTCCCTGGTTCTACCCAGATTTCCAATGCAGGGAAAAGGCTGAACAGGCAGAGACGTTGCTCTGTGGCTGCGGTGGTTTTAGCAGAGCTCCCCAGTTGCTGTTGGATTGACTCCTCTACGTTCTCCCCGCACCCGCCGTGCTCTCCGTGCTAGCCCTGAATGCCGCCGCGTCCTGTCGTTCTTGTACGCTTCAGAAGGGAACACCCTCTCTGACCCAGTCGCCCCACTGCAAAAATATATTTTAGAACTGGAAAAAGTACAGAGAAGGGCAGCAAAAATGAATAGGGGTATGGAACAGCTTCCATATGGGGAGAGATTAAAAAAACTGGGACTGTTCGGCTTAGAAAAGAGACGACTGAGGGGGGATAGGGCAGAGGTCTCTAAAATCACGAGTGGTTTGGTGAAAGTGAATGAGGACGTGTTATTTATCCCTTCCGGTAACACAAGAACCAGGGATCACCCAATAAAATTAACAGGCAGCAAGTTTAAAACAAACATAAGGCAGTACTTTGTGCAACGCGGTCCACCTGTGGAACTCATTGCCAGGGGATGTTGTGAAGGTTCAAAAAAGAACTAGAGAAGTTCCTGGAGGATAGGCCCATCAATGGCTATTAGCTAAGATGGCCAGGGATGCAAACCCATGCACTGGGTGTCCCTAAACCTCTGACTGCTAGAAGCTGGGACTGGACAAAGGGGATGCATCACTCAACAATTGCCCTCTTCTGTTTATTCCCTCTGAAGCATTGGGCACAGGCCAGCGTTGGAAGATAGGATACTAGGTTAGATGGACCATTGGTCTGACCCAGTCTGGCCGTTCTTATGTAGTACTCCTACTCCAGTGTCTATGCACCGACCCTGGGAGCGCCGCCTGCATATCTTGTGTGGGACAGGAGCAGTTCAATGATGATCGCAGCCTCGCCGAGGGGAAGTGCCTATTATGCATCCATTGCTCCCCTGTGCAGCTGAGTGCGATGTTGGCTGACTGGCGCTCCTTTCCCGTAATGAGGTGTGGAGCAGGGAGGGCTGGGGGGCTGTCTGGGAATGCTGTTCTCAGGAGCTTGCTCTGCCTTGGAAACTTCCTCCCCAGTGGCAGCCCTTCCACCCTTGCGTGGCTGAGGCTTTTCATAGTAACTCCACAGGGCAAATTCCTACTTCATCCGCCGGCCAGCGCAGCCCTGCTCCAAAAGGCCCAAGCAACGGGGCCTCTGCGTTCTTGGGGGTAGCAAAACATGGTGCTGGCTGGTGTGTTTGGGAAGGCCAGGTGTGCGGTGCGGTGGCACAGCAAGGCCAGGTTAGGGTGTTAACCAGTATCTGTGTCCCCAGGCACCTTTGGGTAGCTCTGAAGGAGTTTTCTGGCACTTCCTCCTCCAAAGGGAATGCTGGGCTCTGCTATTCCATGGGCCATTGGCTTCTTTAATGATTAACCTCTGCTTCGTTAATTGTTCCATCCACGTAGCCTTGCTGCCTTGTTTCCAGCCCTGGAAAATACTGCCTCCCCCCTTTCCACCCACACACCCCACCCTGTCCACACAGCAGGGGACAGAGATAAACCTTCACAGAAGGCCTCTGTTCCTGGGAACCTGCGGTGGAGTGGAGCCCAGTGGAAAATCCCGGGCGGTGTTTGAAAGGCCCTGCAAAGCAGGGACGGAGAGGGAAGCTCGTCACCTGGACACACTGCGTGTGTGTCTGCCTGCGATCGTTTTAATACGAGGCTCTGAACGCCATGCTCTCGGTTTTCCATTCCCATGGATTCTTGGTTCTGGTCACTGGATTTCCCTTGGTGTTGGTTTTTCTCCATGCCCGTAGGTGGCGCTGGAGCTGTAGTGTTTCAAGGCCGCAGGCGGGTAGCCTGTCAGCAGTTAAGCTGCTAAAGTGAGGAGATTGTGGGTTTTTTCCTTCTTTTCCCCACCCTTCCTGCTGGATTTTGTCGGTGGCAAGTGTGTGTGTGTGTGTGTGTGTGTGTGAAGCGCCATTGCCCAAGCGACTTGCACTTGTAGAATGGCTTTTGGCCAATGATCTCAACACCTTGGAAACCCTCTGGGTTGGGGTGATTATCCAGTTGGGGAAACTGAGGCAGAGATTGGTGATGGGACATGTCCAAGGCTACATGCTGAGGCAGAGGTGGGGATAGAACCCAGGAGTCCTGGCTTCCCTGCTGTAATCACCATGCCTCTCCTGGGCACTGGGGCTCTCCCACTAGGGTGAGGTCAAGATTGAGGGGCATCACCCCGTTTCTGATGCGTGGGCTTTAGGATGCATCCATGCCAAAGCAGGAGGTTGCCATGCAAGGAGCTGGCGATATCAAATTGGGGTTTGGAGGTGTCCTGCCAGCTGTTACTTTGGGGATGCTGGACAGATGGATGAACATCTGGATCAGGGGTGGGGGTGGCTCTGGAGAGGCAGGAGGTGCTGTAGGGCAGGACTGAGGTGCACCAGAAGAGCAGAGGCACTGCAGGGATGCCCGGGGTAGCACCAGACAGAAGATCTGAACTGCCAGAGTCGTGTAGCGAGGGGGTGCGGGGAAAGCCTGCAAGAGCCGGGCTGGTTGTGGATCAGGGTTAAGGAGCCTTTTGCAGTAGCTCGTGATCTCATTGCCTGGAATTTGGAGCAAGCCCCAGGGGAAGGGGGCTCGGCTGGGTCCCGGAGCAGAAGCGCGGGAGTTTTCTGGAGCAGTGCTGCAGGGCGTCGGTAGGGGTGCAAAGCAAGCTAGGCATGGACTGGTAGAGGGATGCCGTTGGCGAGGACAGGAGCCCAGGGCTAGAATAGCTGCAGGGGGATACGGGTCAGGATTGAGGGTCATCAGCAGAGCTGTAAGTGGGAGCCCTGGGGAGCTTGGCCCACGGTGGCGGTGCCCTGGCTGGGTACGTCAGGGGTGTGTTGTGAGGAGCGGGTGAGGCTCTGGTAGCGGTTGGCTGCTCCGTGCCTTGCTGGCATGGGAGCAAGGGAGTGGGAACCAACAAACACCAGAGATTATCCCCCCTCAGAGGAGGGAGAGGTGGCAGGGCAGAGAGACGCTGCATGGCCTGTGCCCGCAGGGGCCCAGCGCCCTGCCCAGGGCCGGAGGGAGGGACGCGAGGAGGAAATGGCTGCCGGCCGGGCTTGACTGCCTGCCACAAAGCCCGAGCGGAATGAGATGGCAGCCGGCCAGGTTCCCACGGAGGCCCCGGTTAAAAAAACACACGCAGAGCTGATGGCGGTTGCCATGGCAACTGGCCGGCTGCCACGCCACGGCGGGAGCCACGGGGGAGCTGGTCGGCCCCAGGTGCGCCCAGCGGCAGGTTTCACCAGCGTGGATTTCACAACGTGGGGGGTGGGCGGGAGGGGGGACAGACCGAGCGCTGGGGAGCTGCACCCCACTGATGAGGCTGCATGTGCCCATCTGCCCGCTGGGGTGCTGGTGTCCCTGATCTGTGGCTCCACTCCCGTTGGGGAAGGTCAAATAGTGAAGTGAGCAAGAAGGGCGCAGCTTCCACCTGGAGCAAAGAATCTCCAGGAGCGGCTGCTCCAGCGCCGCCCTCCGCTCTGATCTCCAGGTGCGTTGCCCTTGGTAAAGCTGAGAGGTTCCCAGGCAGTTACTGGGAGGGGAAACTGAGACACCAAGCCCTTTAAAGCTAGGAGTCAGAACCAGGAATAGAACCCAGGAGTCCTGGCACCCGGTCCCCCCAGCTCAACGGCTTCATCCTCTTTAATGCTCTCCTCCCCTCCTCATGCCCTCCCTGCAGCATCCCCTGCTCCCCCCATCCCTGCTCGGTCCTGCCCTGCAGGGTCCCTGCCTTCTCCCCCCAGAGCAGGGCGGCTGGCCAGGTGTGTCTGGGCAGGTTCTGCGCTCTCTCCTGGGCCGTGGAGGGGGGGAAGCGGCAGTTGTTTCGTGGGTGGTGGCTGGGCGGTTGGCTGCTGGTGCTGTGTGAAAGCTGATGCCAGGCTGGGGTGCCAGGCGGGGGGGAGCCCAGACCTCAGGAATGCCCCCGAAATAAGCACCGGGAGAGGAGCCGCACGGCTCTTTCTTCCTGGCTTCCTAAAAGCCCTTGCGCAGAGTAACAGTTTCCTGTGGGCTGGGTATAAATAGAGGGCTGGAGGCCTGGGGCAGTGCTGAGATCGCACACGCTTGCGCCTGCTCTCTGTCCTCATCCCCGGGCCCTTCCTTGCTCCCCTTCCCCTTGTGGGGACCTGAATGAGGTAATTGGGTGGGCCGGGCCCTGTGCGGCTGGGACCAGAGTTGATGCCAGCAGCAGGCAGCGCTAAGACCCACAGAAGCCTTGAATGGCACCTGGGGTCGCCTGCCAAGCTGAGCTGTGGGGAGGGGAATAGCTTGACCCCACTGTGGGGAGGATGTTGGAGGGGGGTGCCATTCCCTGGCCAGGTATCTCATAGGATGTGATATGGGGGTCTCTGCCCTGTGGGAAGGGGTCCCTTCTAGGGGGCTTGGCACATATTGTGGGGCATTGTGCTGTTGTAACCCACATGCCCTTTGCTGTACTTTTGGAGAGGGGTGGTCCCTGGGGGGGGGTAGCTCCCACCAGCTGCCCCCTAGAGCTGGCAAGGCTGCCTCTCCTGGTGCCGGGGGTGAAATCGCTCCCTGCTGCCATCTTACCTCTCTTCTTCTTCTTCTCCTCTGCCCCCCCCCCCATTAGCTTCCTCAGTGCCCGTGTTGGTCTGCCCCGGCTCTGCCGCCCCCTCCCTTCCCCGGGCAGAGTGGAGCAGCTGCTCTGGGGTGTTCTGGCTAATGACAGGGTGTGCCTGCTTTGGGGGTGGAGCGGATAAACTCACGCTGCTGCCACCCAGCGAGACAGCCGGAGCGGCAGCTGGGGCTGGGTTCTACACCGCAGCCTCGCTGGCCACACCTGCGCGGGCTGGGGCAGGGTGACGCGCCAGCTCCAGCGCCCCGGGCCCAGCTCCAGCTCCTGTCCCATTGACAGCCAGGCTCCCACTGCTCAGATACCCACCCCCAGCCAGGCAGCTGCATGGAAAGGACTTCCTGTGCTCTCCTGCCAGGGGGGCATGACGCTGGGCAGAGAGTCCCCTGTGCTGCACCTGGCCGTGGGGGGAGGAGCTGGATTTGTGTGTGCAGCACCTGGCGGGGTTGTGGGCACCCAGGCCGTATGCACCTGGTGTGTCGGGTGAGGGGTGCCCCTTGCCCCAGGCGGGGGCTCTGAAAGCCCCCGTGTGGCCAGGAACCTGCCTGTGTTCTGGAACCAGTGTCTAGAGAAGGCAGCTTGGTTGGTTGGGGGGCCCAGGGGGAGCTGTTGTGACCAGGCCTGATGGGCTCTGGGCTGGACCCGGTTCCAGGAAGGGAGGGGGTGGTTTCAGGGTGTGCCGGGATTAGTTTGTTCTGTGCTCTCTGCAAGCTGCCCTACCTATTCCCATCCCTCACCCCTGTGGCTTTCCCCCCCCTTGTCTCCCCCTTCCATCTCTGATTCCTAGAGGCACATCGTGTCTTGCCAGAGGGGCTGTGGCCCCGAGCCCCCAGGTGAACCCTGGCTGGCTGCTAGCAAAGGCACTGATGACTCACACGGGTTCCTGATGGAAAAAACCCAACTCCATCGGAGAGGGGAGCAGCCAGGCCAAAGGGGCGGGTGGCGGGTGTTTTACCAGGGTAGCTGCGTGCTTGTCGTCTGCCTGCAAAGGATGAGTGTGTTTCTATGAATGTTTATGCACTAATATGTAGGGATGCCATCACACAGGAGTGTATTAGTGGGTGTCTGCATCTGTGTGACTAGGTCAGGGAGAGGTCTGGTGTGCGTGAGGAGGGTAGGTTGGGCCTGGAAGCTTTTCTGAGTGTGCACCCACCTACACAGGCTGATCTAGGCACACTGCTCCAGGCACACACACACACATGCACGCATGTAGCTGTGCACATGTAAGTAGGTACAGTCTGTGCATGGCAGGGTGTGTGGGTCCAGGGGGTGCATGGCAGGGTGCATGGGGTGTGTGTGG
The DNA here is from genome assembly GCF_013100865.1 of Trachemys scripta elegans. Taxonomy (NCBI): domain Eukaryota; kingdom Metazoa; phylum Chordata; order Testudines; family Emydidae; genus Trachemys; species Trachemys scripta. The sequence goes on along the minus strand of NC_048319.1, from coordinate 4,746,171 downwards.
GTCCAGGGGGTGCATGGCGGGGTGTGGGTCTAGGAGGTGCATGGCAGGGTGCATGGGGTGCATGTGGGTCCAGGGGGTGCATGGCAGGGTGCATGGGGTGTGTATGGGTCCAGGGGGTGCATGGTGGGGTGTGGGTCCAGGGGGTGCATGGGGTGTGTGGTGGCCATGGTGTCTCCCCTCCCTCCCATGATTCCCCGTATGGGAGTGTCTCCCCTCCCTGCACCTGGCTGACTCCTATGGGAATATCTCTCAGGCCAGGGCAGCACTGATGGCAGCGGGGCTGGGGAAGGCTGGCAGCAGGGTTAAAGCACCAGCACAATATTGGGGCAGGGCGATGCTGGCACAGCAGGTAGTACCCAGGCAGGCACACAACTCCCACGGCTGTGCCATGGGGCGTCAGATCTGCTGCACCTGCCCCGTCCGTCCTTCCCTCCCTCCTGCTCCGCTCGCCCGCCCCAGCGCTGCTTGTCCATGCAGGTTGGGAGCTCCCGGGCCTATGTCAGGTTGGGACCGGCTCCTCCTGCGCCTTCCAGCCCTGCCGAGGGCGGGGGTGGAAATGACAGAGGCTGCTCCCCTCCGGGGTGGGGCCGCCTGCTCCCTAGGGGCCTTTCTGGATGGATTTTTCCAGGTCCTTTAAATCTCAGTGATTTAGTCACATTCTTGGTGGGGTCAGGAACCTCCTCTCACACCCACAGCCAACTATCTCCTCCCAGAGCAGGGCTTTTCCTCTGCGAGCTCTGCCCCGGCTCCGTCGGCCTCTCGGGGCTGTAGGGTAGCGGATAGTCGGTTAGCCCATGGGGCAGCGGGGCATGGGCAGGTGTGGGGTGACAACACCCAGGCACCTGCCACGGGGAGGCGATAGTTTTTCTGGATGGAGCTGCCAGGGGCAGAAAATGCTTGTTGGGCAGCAGGGGGAGAAGTAGAAGAATCTGACCTGGGGGCTGGGGGTTTGGGAATGGGTTAGGGGCCTTTCCCCGCTAGGGGGTGCTGGCTCCGATCCGGCCTCAGGGTGGGGGACTGGCTGGCATTGGGGGTCAGAGAATGGGCTAAGGGCCTTTCCCCTCTAGGGGGTGCTGGCTCCCCTCCGGCTTCAGGGTGGGGGACTGGCTGGCATTGGGGGTCAGAGAATGGGCTAAGGGCCTTTCCCCTCTAGGGGGTGCTGGCTCTGATCCGGCCTCAGGGTGGGGTACTGGCTGGCATGGGGGGGGGGGCAAGGAATGATCCCAGCCTCTCCCCCTGCCATGGGTCTAGAGGAGGCTCCATGTGGAAGCAGCAGGAAATCAATTAACAGGAGGCGGTCGGCTGTGGTCGCAGAGGGCGGATGGTGCTCAGTCCCTGCTCCTGGAGAGGTCAGGGCGGGCAATGGAGAGGGAGCTTTGGCAGGTCAGATGCCTGTAGAGCCCCTGCTATGCCAGCCCAGTGCCTGGTGCCCCGGGATATACCAGGCCTGAGGCCTCGGTTTGTCCCCTGGGGTGAGCTCAGCTGTTTCGACGTTCATGCTGCAGCATGAGCAATGCGCCGGGATGGGACACGACCACAGAGGGATGTGATGGTGGCTGACGGGCCTTGAAAAGAGGCTTTGCCAGGGGCATGCCAGCTAGGTGCCAGCGGGGGTGTGTGTGTCAGGGCATGGCACGTGCCACCTCGCCTGGCTGCATTTGCCAGAGCTGGGTGTCCCCCCCGCGCTGCAGGGTGGGGGAGAGTTACCCGTGGCCAGCTCTGCTCATCCTTGTGCTTTGTACCAAGCATCTGCGCCCTCTTGGGTTGGGTCGCTTGTTTGCTGGGTGCGTGAATGCAGGAGAGAAGCCAGCAAGAAACAGGAGCGTGGGGGAGGGGGCAGCATCTGGGCATGGAAACTCAGGCCCCATGAATTATTCAGCTGGGAAAGGCCGTGACCCAGGAGAAAGGTGAGGCTGGTGTGCCCACTGCGGCCACAGGTAACTGATCGCTGGGGAGGGGAAGGGCAGGGCACGGAGCTGCACCGCTCTTGACACGGCTGGGGTCTGTTTACACGACTCAAGAGCTCACATGCCCGCGTCGGCGTGACTAACCGGCTCCGGAGCCACCCGGGCCCCAGCTGAGCCCTGGGATTCCTGGCAGGCCCCACCGTGCAGCCAGGGGGAGGGGCTGGAAAAAGGAGAGCGGGACACAGCTATGCAGGCCTGCTGACCCACGCCCATCCGCCAGGGTGTTGAAAGGCACTGGAGCGAGGAAGAAGGGGATTTGGCAGGGGAGGGGAGGACAGAGAGGAAGGCAGAGGAGGAGGAGATGACCTAAGGTCATCTCCTAGCTACAGTGGTTGGGGGTGTGAAAGCCCCCCCACCCCAACCCACAGGCTATGCTGACTTGACCCCCAGTGTCATCGCTTGTGAAGGTGGTGGTCCTACGCCCCTGGAAAAAACCCTTCTGTTGGCGTTGGTAGCGTTCTGGGGTTGGGCTGGCCTACCTACACCAGAGTAACTGTATCCTGTCACCATAGTGTAGACCTACCCTCCCTCTTGCTGATGCTCCCAAAACCACTGTCAGTCTGGCTGTCTATTGCCATGGTAACACTGGCAGGAACAGCCAGGATTGCGTTTGAAACCCGAGCCTAAGAGCTGGGCCAGAAACAATTCCCCGCTCCCCCCATGGGACGTTACAGCCAGTGGAGTGCTTGGTAGCTGCCTGGAATCCAGGCCTGCAGACACAGGAGTCTTAGAGGGCGAAGTTCACAGGCCGCACACGGGGCCGGGCATGAGGGATACAGCGATGCTGCTGACAGGTCCAGGGGAAGCGGGAAGACTGGCTGCGTGGTGAAGGCACTGGGCTGGAACTCAGGGTAAATGGACAAGTCATTTCAGCTGCCAGTGTCCCCAGTCCCCATCTCTAAGATGGGGATAATGTTTGAGGCACTCTTATATTGCAGGGTAAGTATGTGGATGGATAGGCAGCTATGACCCCACCATACACACTAACGCACCTCGGTGCCTGCTATCCTCTTCCCTGAGGCTCGTTCCTTCCTGATCCCTCTTTGCAATCAGGGTAAGACCTGAAGCATGAGGATTGGCTGTAATTTGTATCCTAGCTGGCCTCCCTGGAGATGCCGTTTTTTTTCTTTTTATCTGCACAACCATCTCATCTTGTTTTGAATTTTGCCTCGGTAAGTATCCTGCGGGGCTGAGTTCCGGGTGTTAATTACACGCTGTGTAGGAAAGAAAGGAACAAGAGGTTCCAGCGTTGTGTTTGCGTTTCCTGGCCCCCGTTGCAAATGACTCGTGAGCTGTCACCGCACGTGCCTCTTTCGTAATTGCTACTAATGAAATAAACGAAGTCCGTTTCCTGCCGCATCACACCCTGCCCCCGCCCACCCCGGCCGCCTGGATGGCTGCCAGGCTCAGCAGACCTGTGGCCCAGCTATACTGGTAAACAAGCACGTTAAAAAAGTCACACACGGGGGAGGGGGAGGTGTTTTCCCCTCTCCCATTAACAGATGACACATGTGGCTTTGTATTCTCCACTCCCTGGTGGGTTAGATTCTTTGTCCCGAATGTAGCTGCATCCTGGAGCTGGATACAAACCCATGCACCCGTCACATGCTGCGCCGTAACAAATGCCAGGCTCCTGGTGACAACTAGGTGACCGTGCGTGGTGGAAATGAGAATTGATCCGAACTTTAGACCATCAGCTCTCTGCAGCGTGTACCATGGTGGGGCCTCCGTCGTCGGTCCCTAGGCACTGCTCTAAATAATAATGAGTAATAATCAAAAACTCACCGGCGTGGAAACTCCAGCCGGGGCCTTTGGGAGCGTCGAAGACGTTTGGCTAACGTCCCTGCCCCTCCTGTCTCTCTCACATCCTCGGTTCTGGTCCGGGACACTCATGCACCAAGGGGGCCATTTTTCGTATTGTTTCCAGCCTTGAACCAGAAAGAGAGAGAGAGAGTGTGTGTGTGTGTGTGTGTGCGCGTGCGTGCGAGGTTGGACCCTGTTCTGCAGGGAGCTCAGACCCAGGGGGTTCTGATCATTCGTGCAGGGTTTAGATCAGCAGCCACAGGGATGCAGCCCTGCCTCAAGGGAGGAGAAAAACAGGGTGCCCTCAGGTCTCCCTATGGGACCTTGGTCAAGGTTGTGCCTCGGTTTCCCTATCTGTACAATGAGGGGTGTAGGTGTGTGTGGGGGGAGTAATCCTTCCTGGGTCTTGTCTAGTTAGATGAGGAGCTCTTTGGGGTAGCTCTCAGTATGTCTGTGCAGCACCTGGCACCGTAGGGCCCGGAGCTGAGCGCGGGGCTCTAGGCGCTACCATAATACAAGTGAAAAATTATGGGCTGGCACGGACTTGAGTGATCTGTCCATCTATTACCTGATCCATACGTAGTGTTTATAGAGCCCCAGTCCAGGGTGAGTCACTTCCCCGAGCAGTGCCTCAGTTTCCCCACTAGTAAAATCAAGACAATGCTATTTACCCACCTCCCAGAAGTGGCACGGCTGGCCGTTGGGGAATGTGACCTAGGGGTTAAAGCCTATGTCTGGGCATCTGCATTCTATTTTTGGCTATGTCACTGACTCACCGGGTGACCTTTGGCAAGTCACTTCCTTTCCCATGCCTCAGTTTCCCCATCTGCCAAATTAGCATAATGACACTGACCCACCCCAGGGGCAGGGAGGGATGTGTTGCAGCTGCTGGAGCACAGGACTTCTGGGTTCTCCGCCCTGCTTCACCACTGACCTTGGACAAGTGGTTTCTCCCTCTGTTAAAGGGGGTAACCCCTGTCTCCTGGGGGGCAGGGGCATTGCTGGGCTATTTGTAAAGCTCCGTGGCTGGGAAGGGCAGAGGACTGATAATATGACTCATGATGATGAGACTGCCCATTGCGCTGGGAAGCTGCTTGGAAGAGGGAACCGTCTCTTACAGTGTATGTACAGCGCCTGGCACAACGGGGCCCTGATCGCTGCTGGGGTCTCTAAGCTCTGCCAGTGATGGTGGTACCCAGCTGGCCCTTCCACTCCCTGACCACTGCACGTGCCTCCAGTATCCACAGGGGGCACCCATGGAGGTGCCTGCCCCCTGCTGTGTCCACACCCCCCCACACTGGTGCTGGTAACCATGCCCAACACATAGTCCCCTGTGCGTGCCATCCCGCCCCCCCGGTGGCTGATCCTGCCATTCCAGCACATCAGTGGCAGGGCCTCTGGGATGGAGCAGGCATAGGCCACTTTGAAGCGGGAAACGGACCCGCCCTCCGAACCCCCCAAAAAAAAAAAAAAAGCGTGCCTGACCCCAGACGGAGATCTGGGGTCACGGGCAGGGACCGCTGGTAACTCTTCGTCACCTCCTGCCAGCCAGGGACGGCCCAGAGTGACTCACCCCCCCTGGCCCCTGCAGGCCCTGTCAGCAGGTACATGGTCGGGGGCCAGGAAGGGAGCAGGATCTGTTCCTGTAAACAGGAACCCCTTGGTCACTGTGTGAGAAGTCAGCCAGGGCCCTGGGAAGTGTGCCTGGTGTATGTGTGTGTGTGTGTATGAAATGCGAGGGGGAAGTACATGTGGTGCGCCTGGGCATGGGGGTGGGGGAAGTCTGGAGGGAAAGGGGGCTGGAGGAGACATCCCCTGGCCCATCTGAGCACTGACGCACCCTTCAGCTGCGGTCTCGTTAGCCACAACTTGCCCTCCGTTTCTCATGATCTTCCTCCGATGCTGTTAGAGGCTGGGGCCAACCCAGCGAGAGCGGGGCCCCTGGGGCATTTGCACCACTAGAAGGCGGCTTTAGGGGGAAGGGAAATAAGGCTGGACTAAATGTGTGTGTGTGTGTGTGTGGGTGGGTGGGTAGGTGTGTGTATGGGGGGTGCCTGCATGTGTGTGTTGTGCATGTGAGAGGGGTGCATGCACGTGAGGGGGGTGGGTGTGTACCCGCTAGTCGAGAGCTGTGGGTTTGTGCCTTGGATGTGTGTATGTGGGCTGCGTACGTCTCTCTCCCTCCCCATGCCCATCATCACGCTATCTGGGCTTTGTCCCACACTCGCCCCCTGTCTGAGCATCCCCCACGCATTCTCCCTGGCTCGGCCCAGCGCAATGTCTCGGGGAGGGGGGTGCTGGTGGATCCCATCGATAGAGCCCCCGTGCCGTGGAGCCCAGGCGTAACGGTCCCGCCCGGGTCCCGGCCGGCTCGTAGGGGAGAGGTGGCCAGCGGGGACATGTGTGCACCGAAGACACCTGACGGCAGCTAAGCCTGGGCTCCTCGCTGGCAGCAGCTGTGGTGGAGCTGCCATTACTAACTAACCGTCTGGCGTTCCTGCCCCCGGCCGGGGCGGGTGAGGGCTGCACATTCCTGATCCCCGGCCAATTAGAGCACGGGGCAAGCCCCGGGCAGGCGGCATGCCTGGGCTCTGAGTGTGTGTGTCAGCGCCCCGCGCTGCGTTTCCCCAACCAGCCACACGCCCCCCGTGGGCGGGAGTTAGCACCCGCTGACTCAGCCCCGGCCCACGGCGGCCCTTTGCCCAGGGTTCCCTCACCCCCGCTGCCCTTTGGGGGAGGGGCGCATGGGGGGGTGCGGAGAGGGTGACCCGGGCCAGGGGCTCTTCCCCTCCCCCGCGGCTGACAAACCCTGTAACCCCCTGTCCAGCCCCTCTGTGTTCATGGGGCCCTAAGCATCACCTGTCGGCGGGACTTGTCACTCTGGGGGCCTTGTGCCCATCTCCGGCACCTTCCTGTCTCTGGCTCTGCCACAGGTAGGGCCCTGATCCTGAAAAGGGGCCCGAGCACCCTCTGGCATCGGTCAAGCGAAGCAGGCAGGCGTTGGAGGCGCTGAAGGTCCTCCCCCCATCCCTGCCATACGCGTGGCCCCTACGTTGCTTCTGCAGTGCCTGCAACGGGGCCTATGGCCATCGGGCCGCTGGCTGGGCCCGGCCCCCTCGTCTCACGTGGGAGCGACTGTCTGTGGCGGCTGAGCCTTGCCGGCTTCAGTGCTAGGCTCCCTGTCCCACAGCCAGGCCCCGAGCCATGCAGCCCAAGCCGCGCTCCCCACCCTTGGCGGGGGGGGGGGGGAGTCAGCTCGCTGGGGCATCCCAGATGCAAAGCCGGGGACCGAACCGGGATGGCGTGGGCTGAGCCGTGGCCTCGGCCCCCGGCCGCCGTCCCCGGCTGGGAGCAGGGCGGCCTCCGGCAGAGCTGGAGGACGGGGGGAGGTTGGGAAGGATGATTGGCATTCCCAGTCCCAGGGGCCAAGGGAGGAACGCGGCTGGGGGGGTTACGGGAACCAACCGCAGAGAATGACTCAAGAGGAGGAAAATCCTTCTGCAGCTGCCAAACCCAAAAGAGCAGCCGAGCAGGAGCCCCGGGTTCCCAGCCAGGGGGAGGCCCCAGCACAGGGAACCCCGGGGGAAGGGGGGAGGATCGCCCCAGCTCCTCCCCCCCCCCCGCACAGGAATGGGTTTGTGTGAAATGGGGCTGAGGGGGGTGCAGAGACACCCCCTCTCTGAGGGCCTCAGGCATGTTTGTATCAAGGCCAAAGAGGAAGGGAGCTCGATGGGTCTCGCCCCAACTGAACCTTCAACCACATCAGAAAACCGCCGTGCGGGCTGGCCAGGAAACAGGGGCTGGGCTGCATTAGCAGGGAGCTGTGGGTCCCGGCAGGGCTGTGGGAGGGGGAACCCAGGCCTGGAATAGCAGAGAGGCTGCAGGTCACCAGCAGGGCTATGGGGGGAGCAGGGCTGGAGAAGCAGGGGGCTGGGGGTTGGGACCGAGGGGCACCGGCAGGGCTGTGCACAGAACTCCCCTCAGCTGTACCTGGCTTTAGTGACTTTCGCGCAATGTGGTGCTAGCACTGACGGGCTCCGGAGCGGATTGGGGTCCCACTGAGCCAAGTGCTGCCTGAACCCCACGGGGTGGAGGGGCACGGCTCTGCCCTCATCTCTCTCCCTTTCCATCCATGGCCATCACTCTTCCTGCGGCTGGTTGGCCTGCTTTGCTCTGTCTCTGGCCCTGTCTGGGTCTCTGTCTGTCAGGGCTGCAAACGGGGAGCTGGTCCCCTGGGCTGGGCTGCGGCAGAGGGATGGGGAGGGGAGCGGAGCCGTTGGCCATGGGAGAAGTGGGTTGAACTCCCTGAGTCCTCGGTCCTTTGTTACCAGGGCGGGCCTGGCTGTGACAGGAAGCGAGAGACGGGCAGCTGGAGCTGGCGCTCCAGTGCCTGGGATCTCCCCGCTCACCCTGCAGTCCCTCCGCGCACAGTACAGGCCCCATCCCAGCTCCTCGGGGGGGAAACGGCCCTGATCCTGCCCCCACGCGGGCTAGAGTCACTCCAGGGCAGCCGGCCTGGGTAACTGGCGCTGGGTTGGATCCAAGGGCGTTTGGCCTGCAACAAGCCCCAGCCATCACCTCTGCCTGGCCCTGCCATGCAGATTTGTGTTCCCCTCACGCCCTCCCAGTGCCTCCTGCTGGTGCTTCTAACCTGCTGCTCGCTCGGGAAGGGGCCAGTAGGCTGGGCCGGGAGCTTTGGCTGGAAGCAGAGCTCGCTCGGAGCGTGCGCCAGAGCGGGTGTGGGGGGGTGGCGGAGAGCATCTGCCAGGCCTGCCCACGGAGCCGATGTGCTGTTTGACGCCAAACAGCCCGAGAGAGACAGACAGACCCATCTGCCGGGAGTCTGGCGAGCGTGGCTCAGAGACTTCCTTTGCTTTCATGGGGGCGGCGGGGGTGTGTGGATTTATGCTCAGTCCCCCCTCTTCCCTTTGAAAACGGTGGGGTGTTCCAGGTGGGATCTAGAGCAAGTTAACCTTGGGTGGCTACTTGGGCTCCTCTCCTTCAGCTGCTAGGTAAAGTAGCCCCCTGGGGCGGTGCAGTCACGTGGCTGGAGTGGGGAGGGCGGGAGTCAGGGCTCCTGGGTTCTGTTCCCAGGGTTGGAAGGGGAGTGGGGGCTAGTGGTTAGAGCAGGGCCGAGTGGGGAATCAGGACTCCTGGGTTCTAGTCCCAGCTCTGTGAGGGAGGATGGTGTAGTGGGTAGAAGAGGACTGGGAGCCCAGGCTCCTGGGCCCCATTCCCATCTGTGTGACCCACTGAATGGCCTTGGGCAAGTCACTCCCCCAAACCCACGCTCCATGCCTCAGTTTCCCCACCTGTAAAGCAAAGCTAATACTATTGACCCCCCACCTCATGGTGTGAAGTTACATCAACACGTCGGCAAAGCATGTTCAGATCCTGGGGTTCGGGGGGAGGCTGGCCTTGGCAGACGACACTCCTGGGCTGACAAGGAAGGACGAACTCCCCCGTCAGCACCGGCGCCAGGGCCTCGGAAACTCTGCGGCGGAGCCAAGACCTCCTCTGACCCAGGGGTTCTGGGATTGCAGCCCCCAGGCAGGCCAGCTCACTCCCTGGGGTGGGTGGGGTTACTCTGCCATACAATAGTACTGCTACGGGGGCCTGCTACCCAGTCTGGGGCTCCCCAGCAAAGGGGCCAGCGAGATGATCTCCAGTGGTCTTGCCATGTGTCCCGGGAGAAGGATAGAGACAGTTAACATGAGGGCTAATAGTTTAAAGGGGCACCACCGCCTGCCCTGCAGCACACTGACCCAGGAGGTGGGGTTTGGGTCAACTCTGAAGAGCATCAGCAGAGCTGTGGGGTCGGGGGAGCCCAGGGCTGGGAAAGCAGCGGGGCTGTGGGTTGGGAGGACTGAGGGGCACTGGCAAGAGATCCCCAGTGGGGAGGGCCTGGGAACAAAAAGGGGAACTCCCCCCTGCAGGGCCAACCCTACAGCCTCCACTTGGGCACATGATTCCCTTTCCCCAGGGGCTCCCCAGACTTTGACCCAGCATCCAAGGGGCCCAGGGAGTGTCCCCTCCCCTCACTGCCTTGGCATCAGCTAGAAAGAGACGCTGCTGAACTGGGTGCTGCTTCCCCAGAGCTCTTGTCTCCGGCCGGGAATCAAACCCAGGTCCCTGTTCCAGCACAGGGGAGCCCTGGCCCCGGAGGACCTCAGCCTGTGAGTCAAGGAGCGGAAAGGGGAGCAGACGCTCTGAGGAATGAATGGTGCCAGCGGAGATGGAAAACTTGGCCTCCCAGATGGGAGCCGTGACGTCATGGCTCTGAGAATAGCCCCTGGCCTCACCCCCCAGCGTTGCCGGGCGGGGACCTGATGCAGCCAAGTACGGGTCTGCGCCTGGAGCCGTGACGGCAGCACGGCCCCTGCCTGGGGTAGATCAGTTTCCTGCTCACCAGGTCCGAGCGGAAATGCTTCTAAGGGACAGTGCGTCACCCCGGACACCTGCCTCTGAAGGTGACTTTGGGCACAGGAGAAGCAAACCCAACCACTCAAGCCCCAGCTTCCTTGCTCATGGGGGGTTTTGTCTGTTGTTGCACCTAGTTTTGCCCCATGACTGCTCAGGTGAGGCCCCAAGGCTGGGTTAGCAGGGGGCTGCGAGTCAGGCGTGAGGTGCATTCGCAGGGCTGTGTGTGGGAGAGCCTAGGCCAGGAATAGCAGGGGACCGCGGGTCAGGATTGAGGTGCATTAGCAGGGCTGTGTGGGGAGAGGCCGGGCGAGGAATGAGGAGTGGGTGTTGATACTCAGGATTGAGGTGCATTAGCAGGGCTGTGTGGGAGAGTCCAGTCTGAGAGTGGGGGTGGGGAAAGGCTGTAAATCAGGACTAAGATGCTTTGTATGGGGCACAGAACTGGCAACTGGTGTCAGCAGCACCCGCTCACCCCCGAGCTCTCTGGCCAGCGTGGCTCTGGCGTCTCCCCCGGCGAAGGAGTGGTGACAAGCAGCCCTGCGCCCGAGCCTGCGGTGGCTGGGAGTCGCTATGGTGACTCAGCCTGGGGAGCCCAACCCGGCTCCACAGATACTGGCTCCCGGACGTCATGGCCCCGGGTCCCTCCCGCGAGCTGCATCATCCCGGCCATGCAGGGAATTGTCACACACACCGGGGAAGAGCTAAAAATACCTCCCAGCTCCTGCCCCCGGGTTCCCCGCAGCGCCGGGGGAGGTTCAGCCGTCTCTGGGGGCGGGGGTGACATCAGACCCTATTCTGGGCAGGGCGGGGTGGTGCTTCCTCATTGGGGCAGCCATGTCGCCCTCCCTCCATGGGTCAAACAGAGCCGGGTGCCCCAACCATGGGAGGGGGCAGCAGACCCCCCCAATTATACACATGGCTGCCCCCCCCACTAGCCAAAGGGGGCTGATCTCCACTCCAGAGGGAGGCGCAAGATGCCCACCACCTCCCCCCAGGACTGCGGGCTGGATCCAGAGTCTGTGGGGTCTGTCCGTTGAGGGCAGTGGACTCAAAGAGGGGGGGCACCCCTGCTGCCTTCCCAGCCCCCTCTGCCCGCAAAGACTCCAGTTCTGAAGAAGAATAATCATCTCCCCCCGGTGCCCCGGACCCAGCCATGCTCGCTCTGCTGGGAACTGGCAGCTCCTGTTCACGCACCACCCATGGCTTTCCCAAGTGCCTACCTGAGTCCCAAGCGCCCGCTGGCTGTGAGCACCGGAGGCGGGGGCAGGGCGGGGGGAGGGCGCAGCTGCTGGGGTCTGAGGCCAGATGTTCTTAATTCTGAGAACCCCCCCCACCCCATTCACAGCCTCCCCCAGTGGAAGGGCTGAGTGAGGGAAAGCTCTGCTCGGGCAGCGTTCGGGAGGCCCGGGTGCTGCTGGTGGCATCTGGCCCCGATCTCTCCTCTTCCAATACAGTGCCCGGCTCAGTGCCTGGAACGCCCCCTCTGCCAGGCCGGTCCAGGGGAGCTAGTCATTAGCTTGCTGCTGTGCTGGGGTGAGGGAGGGGGGGGTCCTGGGCCTCAGCCACGGGTCACCTGGATGGAGGTATGATCCCCATCCCCTGGCATCTGGGAACTGCCCATGGGAAGGAGCAGGGGGTGGCGGGGGTCTCAGGACAGAGCCCCTCTGTTGGGGGTGGAGTTTAGTTAAGGCTCCACTCTCCCTTCTTTGCGGCCACGTGCCCCCCCTCACATGGTCAGTCTGTGCTCAGTGCCCTCCTCTGCTCCCCCCCCCGGACACCTTGTTGTTTTCAGCCCCTAGCTTGCTGATTCATCCTGATTCAGTGACTTCACTTCCACTTCCTCCCTGATCTCAATTCACCTGCGGACGGGCAGGGCGCAGAGCCCTGGGAAATGCCCTGCCCGGGCATGGGGGGCTCTGTGCCCTCTGCACAGCCGGGTGCCGGGGGTGTCGCTGTGGGGTCACCAGTCCTGTCGAGCCCCTTAACGCCCTCCTAGCCCGGCACCGCCCTGGCCATTCTGGACCCGCGGGAGGCCCCGAACGCAGGGACTGCCGGTCTTGGGAGGCCAGTCCCGCTACTAGGAGCCACCGAAACATGGTACCAACGTCAAGGAAACACACGGCGCTGACTGGCCGTTTTCACGGACGCAGACGGGTGTCGACAGCCCTGGAAATGTGGGAATGGTTGGTCTGTCCCCTGGGGGCTATAATCCCCCCACCCCATAAAAACAGCCTTACTGGGTCAGCCCAAAGGTCCATCTAGCCCAGTATCCTGTCTACCGACAGTGGCCAGTGCCAGGTGCCCCAGAGGGAGTGAACCGAACACGTAATGATCAAGTGATCTCTCTCCTGCCATCCATCTCCACCCTCTGACAAACAGAGGCTAGGGACACCATTCCTTATCCATCCTGGCTAATAGCCATTAATGGACTTAACCACCATGAATTTATCCAGTTCTCTTTTAAACGCTGTTATAGTCAACACTGCACACGGAGGCAGGCAAGGGGCCTGGGGTGGGATTTGATTCGGGGCAGCAGAGGCCTGTGCGGGAGATTGCCAGCCTGTTACTAAGGGCCATGAGCTATTGCTCACCTGAGTCGCACAGGGCATTGCAATGGGGCTACTCACCAGAGTAATTTCTCCCCACGGTGACTAAGGGCTTGGCAATGAGACCCAACAGTAAGCGCCTTAACGGGGCTCCAAGGGGGAGGGGTTGCAATGGTGACCGTGGGGCAGCAATTCAGGCCAGTGTTAGACTGGCTGCCCCCACTACGTCCCTGACGTCTCCCCAGCCCGGGGACACAGGGGTGAGACCCTCCCCCGCAATCCCTCATTCCAGTCTCTCCAGGGGCCTCTGCTGGGAACTGAACCTGGCTGGCCATGGGCCTGGTGCGGAGCCCAGGGAAAGACCCCCAGCGACTTCATGAGCTTGGGAACAGGCCCTGTGTCCGGCTGCAGAGCAGGGGATGTCCCGCCAGGTGTGTGTGAGACAGAGCGCTTGCCTGGCTGGTGCCCTCTCTGTACCCACCCGGGGGCTAGTGTGAGCTTGTCAGCGTGAGACCAGGCCCTTTGCACATCAGCTGCATCGCCAACACCCAGAACCGGGCCTGACCAAATCATGTGATTTGACTTAAAAATCAGGAGGTTTTATTTAATTAACATTACCCCCCCCCCCATTGCCTTCTGGGTTCAGTGCCTGGCGGGTTACCCTCAGGTCACATTTCCCAGCGTTTCTCTGCAGTCACGAGGGCTAGAAACGGACTCTGTGTTTTGTTTTGTTTTAATGAAAACCGTGATTCCTGCCTCACCCCCTGACTCCTGGAGTTGGGGCTTCAGGGAAATGCACCGAGACGCCTGATCAAATCACCAGGGTTGGCAAGGCTGAGATCAGCCGGGGATTAACTCTTTCACCATTTATGGGACGCTCCCAAAACCAGTGAGTACTGGGATTCCACACCCCCCCTTCAGGGGGCTGGGTTCTCAGGCACCCCCTAAAGATTTGGGGGTGTCAGAGGAACTCCCAGCCCAAACAGACTCTTTAAAGCTCATGCAATCGGTGACCTTTATGCCCGGAGAACTCCTTAAGAGACCGTGCCCCGGAGACGTACTGGGGCGCTCTGGGAAGTGCTCAACATGCTTGGGGGCACTTGGGCCCACTGCGCGCTCAGCCCCATGGATTCTGGCGAAGGGGGTTGCATAATCCGCTTGCTTTGTGTGGCCGGCGCGCTGCGGATGGGAGTAATCCCCGGCCCAGGTCAGATAATCAGATTGCAGGAGGCTTTCGTGCAGCTGCCAACGGGATCTCTGTAGGCATTTGCTCCTCGGAGAGTCTCTCTCTCCCAAAGCGCCTCAGCCACGGGCAGTTTGAAGAACACTTCCCCCTCGAACGCCTCTGACGCAGTACAGGCAAATACGCCCCAGTCTGACTTTATTCATTAGTAAGGATTTCCCAGGGCAACACAATCAACTAAACACACAAAACCCTGGGCTGATGAGAATCCTGGCTTCTCCCTGCTGTCACCTCTTGCATCAGGCTGCAGTCTCTGGGGTTTTCCTAAAGCCCCAGCTCCCGGAGTCATGGGGTGATGGGAGAAGCTCAGTTCCCTAGTTAAAAAAAGAAAAGAGTGAAGTCCCTCGCCCTCGCAGCTGCAGAGAAAAGCTGGAAAATGCGACACCCAGAGGAGGCACGAGACCAGAGGAAGATTCCCAAAGTAAATGCCCCCTCCCCTCCAATTCTCCCTCACACTGAACTTCTAGACTTTGTCTGAGGCTTTATCTTAGGGTTCCCATGCCACCGGTTTTGCCATGGCACCTGCTAAGCTACAATTGATTCCAGCTGTCGAAGGGATTAGTGGGAGGAAGGTGGGTAACCTCAGCCCCTGTCGCCCCAGGGAGTCTACACAAGGCCCCCAAGGGAGATGGGTGCAGGTGCCAGGTTTCCATCAGCGCCGAGCACTCAGAAGCGCCCACCGAAAAGGATGGAGAGTCCCCTCCCCCACTGAGCACAATAGAAAATCTCCCCCTGGCCCTACCTCTCCCACTGAGAACAATGGAGGCGAGGGAGCACTTGGGAAATCCGGCCAGTAGAATGCAGAGATGGGAAGATTGGGAGGCTGGGAGAAGTCCGTGGATGTGGGGGGAGCTCGAGAACCGCTCTTCTGTGGACTGAGATTATCCATCCCTAGCAACCCAGGAGCACTGACATATAGAACAGACAGCTTCCCCTCCCCCAACCCTGCACTACCCCAGTTTGCCACTTTCACAGGGGAAATCCAGAGAGTTTCCCTGGATCCTGTGAGGGTGGGGGGAGGCATCTGGGTTGTGGACGGCGCTGTCGGGAAAAGGCATTCTGCTCCGTCCGGCCCAGGGTTCCTTGCCCCTGCCTCGCAGCCAGGCTGTGGAGCTGGGAGGATGCAAATCATGCAGGCTCCCACCCTGCCCTCACAAATCCCCTGCCCCAGCTGCTTGGCATCCTTTAGGCAGCCACACCAGGGTTTATTTAGAAGGGGCGGGGGGGAAGAAAAGGAGCCGAGGCCAGCCGTGGCCTGGAGCTGGAACACTGAGACCCGCAGAAGAGCTCGGTGGAGCTGGAAAGTTCAGCTCAGAAGTTGGTCCAATGAAAGATAGTCCCTCCCCCGCCTCGTCTCTCTAATATCCCAGGACCAACGCAGCTACAACCATGCTGCAACCAACCGGCCCCTACAGTCCGTTTGCCAGGACACCAGGTTTAAGGGCTGCACAAAGGGACTCTGAAGGCCCATGCAGGTAAACTCTCACCTGCTCCATGTAGAAACGCTGCTTTCAGCCTCCTGTCTCCAATGTGAGATTACCTCGCTTATGATTCCGCTCCCCCGTATTACATCGGGCTCCCCCTGCTAGGTAGGGAGCCCTGTCTTAAAGGGACAGGATAATGTTAACAATCAGATTTAAAAACAATCCCAAAACAGTGTTTTTTATTTCCTTGTGCTCCCCTGTCTGCATCCACTGGTGTCTCTTTTTTATACTTGGATTGGAAGCTCTGGGGGGCAGGGACCATCTCTTTGTTCTGTGTTTGTACAGCGCCTAGCGCAATGAGATCCTGGGCCATGACTGGGGCTGCTAGGTGTAATTCAATACAACTTATGTTAGGACAGGATGTTAGATTCTTCAGCCTTAACTGTATTTCACAATCTGATTTGCTTTCCCCTATTGCTGCGGTTTGTTTACTTTCTGCATTTCACTTAGGGCATCCTAAAGCCAGGCTAGTCAGTTTCACGTTTGTTTTGAGTCAGTTTCACTTTCTGGTTCACCTGCACTAGCGCTAGGTGATTGACCCAGGCCAGGCCACTTTCTCCTAGCTTCTGCCAACTAGTGCTCCAGAATCTGGGCCTTTATTCAAATAAAAATAACACATCCCTAGGCCTTATGGTTACAGAGAAAACTCTTCAACATGAGAACTGAGGTGGTGATGTCCCCCGAATCCTAAGAGAAGGGTGTCCTACCCCATGCCATCCCAAGGGGCATTAGCCCTGAAATCTGACAAGGAGCATTTCCAGGGCAAGGCTGTGAACTATTTCACAGCTGATCAATGCCAAACAGAGGGCAGAGCACACTCTGAAGATCTACACGCCTTTCCGAAAGGCTGCCTCCTGGGAAAGCACCATCCCCTGTCTGCTCCCCAAAGCTGCGGCGGGTCTCGCTGCAGGGCACAGATGTGTGTGTCCATGCGCCTGTGGGCTGTGATCTAACACAACTTTGCTTTATTAGCCAAACCAAACTTAGCAACGTTTCTATCGGCCTTAGAGCTGCAAACCTCTTCTTTTTTTGCAGTCTTTTTTTTTTTTTTTAATTCTGCCCTAGCTGAACCGACTGTCCCTTTAAAGCTAAGTTATGGTGAGAAACCGGGAAACTGAAAGTGCTGTAACAGTGGTTCTCATCGCTTGCAGCCCACAGCTGCCGCCTCTGTGACATCCTCAGGGCCATCCAAGTAGTAAATATATAATATAGTGCAGGGGTTCTCAAACTGGGGGTTGGGAGGTTATTACATGGGGGGGGTCACAAGCTGTCAGCCTCCACCCCAAACCCTGCTTTGCCTCCAGCGTTTATAATGGTGTTAAACATATACAAAAGTGTTTTTCATTTATGGGGGGGGGGTGCACTCAGGGGCTTGCACCAGCACAAACGTTTGAGAACCACTGATCCAGTGTGTGGACAACAAGGAGTCCGGTGGCACCTTAAAGACTAATAGATTTCTTTGGGCATAAGCTTTCGTGAGTAAAAACCTCACTTGTGTGGACGCTGCCTATGCGGCTCAGAATGGCAAATGAATTGAAAACCGCTGGCTATCGGAGGGGCCTGTTTTAAGACCCTGGGCCAGGAGATCTGTGGTCAGCTCCTACCTCTGCCGCTCTGTCCCTGTGAGACACCGGGCAAGGCACGTCCTCTCTCTGTGCCTCAGTTTCCCATGAGTACGAGGATGGGATCCTCTTTCATCTTTGTTCAGCTGATACACTTTTCAGGGCTAACCCTCTCCGCTAGGTGGACGTACAGCGCCTAGCACCCCGGGGCCGGGTGCGTGGAGCAATAAGGAGCGTTCTGAGCTGGCCTTTACTGGAAGGCGGAATGGGGAACCACAAAGCAGAGGCTGCAGAAGCCAGGCGGGTTGTGAAAGAGTTACTGAAAATGGGCCGGCGCGGGGCAGGTGTGAGAGTTGCGTCACCTCCAATCTCCCTGCTGACTCGGCATGGCTGATCCTTCTCTCTCAGGCTCCACCCCGGCTAATGGTGCGCGGGGGGGGGATAAAACTTCTCTAGCGCCTCCCAAACATTAAAGAATAAGGCTGCCCTCGCTCGGAGCCGCTTCACAAGCCCGAGAGCCAGGCTGGGAAGAGAGCTGGATTTCCCCCTTGTTGTGCGCGCTCTGGACTAGCCCGGGATTCACCTGCTTGGGGGACGATTGGAGCCGGATTGGATCACGTGCTTACCGGGATATAGTTTCTTTTTTGGGGGGGCCCCGAGCCGTTCCGGCTGCGCGCAGGGTGAAGGAGGCGAAGGGGAAGGATTCGCTGGACCTGGTAAGTCATTTCGTGCTGTTCCCGGGCGGGGGGATTTAACTCCTCTCAAGCCAGCGACTGAGAGCGCCCGGAGGAACCCGGCTGGGCCCCCCACGAGATTCCTGCTTGTTTGGCTTCGGGCCTTAAAGACAACTCCCAAATCTATCTTTTAAACGAGGGTTTCGGTGTCTTTTAAGGAAGAGGGGCGGGCTGTCGGGGAGAGAGTCACTGGCTCCGATTCCGATCTCGCTACCGATGTAGAGCCTTTGGAGCGGCTCCTGGTTCACACCACAGTCTGATCGGCACCTAGCTACTCCTTGGCAAACTAAACTGAGAGTAAAGGCTCCCCTGTAGTCACCCCTTTCCGGGGAAACCTTCCAGGAGTCCCACAGCGGCCAGATCCCATTTTGAAGCGTCTCTCAGGGGGCTCCCTCCGAAAAAGTTTCTTTCTGACTTCAATGAAACTCGAGGCAACCTGAGTCGATTGGAGTTGTTTTTCATTGGCAGTTCTGCTTGAATCGAACAAGGCAGATGTCACTGAAAAGGCTTGGCAGGATTGGGGTTTTTGGATTTTAAACTTTCCTGAGAGCGTTTGTAGGTGACTTTAATCTACAGTTTCAAATCTAATGCCTGGGGGAGAATGGGAGACACCCAGGCGTGGCTGGATGGAAGAAAGAGATCCGAGTTGTCACGAGGGAGTGACTGTAGCGCTCCTTATTTTGAGCAGAAATCAATCATTTGATTTCACCTTCCCAGGCGAGGGCAGGAGTTAAGGCGACTTATTTCAGGCCGGATGTTCCAAGGGTTC
The DNA here is from genome assembly GCF_013100865.1 of Trachemys scripta elegans. Classification (NCBI taxonomy): domain Eukaryota; kingdom Metazoa; phylum Chordata; order Testudines; family Emydidae; genus Trachemys; species Trachemys scripta. Next base: position 4,727,640 of record NC_048319.1, on the reverse strand, counting down.
AGCCCCCACCCGGGGGAGGGAGGCGGGTTTCCAGGCAATTCAACTCCCTGGTGCGTGATCCTTTATGACCCCATTGTTCAGAAGAACCCAGCCTGCTGCCCTCAGGTGCCAGAAAGGGCCGAGCCCTCGCCTACGCCGGGATGTGCTCCTCGGCCCTACACCCAGATCGGGTTGGTTAACTAACCTGCCCCTTGCTAGCCGGGCCGTCTACACACAAGATCGAATAGGGTTGGGGCGATGTTTGTGCCAACGCCCGTCTTAACCGCCAAAGGAGCAGCTGGCCAGGTATCGTTGTATTTAGGTAGTGGGGTGGTGGTGTTTTAAGTGGCTCTTCCGTTCCCATCTGCACAGAGGACACGCTGTTCCTACAGCGCTGACGGTCTCTGTGGGGTTGGTTCCCACACTCCAGGCAAGGCTCCCCGATTCTAACCTACCTGCCGGGCTTTCCGTACCCAGCAGGGGGCGCCCTTGCTTTGCGGATTCATTCGGCACCGTCTCTGGTTGCTGGGTTCATAACCCCCGCGTATAACACCGGGCAATTCTGCACCGCCAGTACGCGCTTTGACCTCCGGCTTTGGGGGGGGGGAGGGCAACTCTAACCCGGCCCTTGTCCCCAGCAAACCTTGAAGTTGCCTGGAACCGGAATTTGCCCAAGGAGGATTGCATCCGAGTCTGGGCTTTGCTCAGTCCTCATCCGCATGTTGTAATAGTTGGATATTTCCCCATAGACCCCCCCCCCCCCTCCCCCGCTCCTGCCAGTCAGTATGTGTGTGGGGGGAATGTCTGTCTGTCTCTCTTCACTTGCTGTTCGCTCCGTGACCTCCGCGCACTCCGGATTAGGCGAAAGCCGTTGCCAAGCGCTTCCACTGTTCCCAGCTCCTCGCAGACCTCGAGGGTCTAGAACCGGCCTGGGAGGGAGCACCCCGGCCGGCCATTGTTTGGAATAAGCGACATCCTTGGCGTAGTTCTGGAGCGACCACCTTCCTCCAGTTAATCCCCGGGGGGAGGGCGCTAGGCAAAGGATTTCCTTCCATCTTAAGAAATGTACATACCCTCCCCGCTCCTTAGAACAATGGCTTTGCGGCGCAGGCTCGGGTCATTCATGGCCTTTCCCGTGCACGGCTTGCGGGCAGCAGCAGAAACAAGGAAGACGCTGCAATTGTGTGTGTGTGTGTGTGTGTGTCGTCCCACGCCGGGACGGAGACCAGTCCCCAGACCTGGCCGCTGAGCACGCGTGTAAATCTCCCCTCACCCTCCCTTCCCCAAACCCAGGGAGCAGCTGAGCGGAGGTTTTTCTGCGAAGCCCTTTGTTGTGAGGCTAATATATTATGAATGGCTTAAAAAAAAAAAAGCGGGGGGGGGGCTGGCTTTGCAAGTGTGTGGGTGGGGAGGAATCTAGCCAGGCACCAGGCAACCCTCCTGTGTCCAGTGGGTCAGGATCTGCGGGGCAAGGGGGGGGGGGGGAAGGTGGGGGGGCGGGGGGGAGGGGAGGTGGAGGCGGAGCGCTCTGAAAGGGAGGGAGGAGTCAGGCTTCCACGTGGGGGAGCACCGGGCCGGCCGCGATTGGCCCCGGGTTGCCTGTCTCAACGTTCGGAGAGGCCGGGTTGGCTGGCGGCTGCGCGAAAGGAGTAAGAAGTGAATGAGGGGGGGAAATTAGCTCCGCCCCCCCCATAGAACGTTGATACATTATAACTTTTTGTGTGTGTGTGTGTGGGTACCGTGTGTGTGTTACTTTCACACCGCGACACCGGCGCAGCTCGGAGCGGCGGCTGCCGGGTAGCCGGGTTCAGCCCCAAGGGGGTGGGGAATCAGGAACGAAAAAGCTTTTTCCCCCCCACTTCTCCCTCTGCAGCCCCCCAGCACGGAGGCAGCACCCCCCCTTCTCTCTCTCTCACACACACACGCGAGCAGCATCTCCCGACGAGATCCGCGTCCTCAGGAGGCATCCGGGGAAGGGAAATCCCCGATGTGAGAGTGACTTGTGGGGTTTTATTCTTACTATTTTTTTAGGGAGGTTAAATCGGGGCAAACTCCCTTGTTCTTCAGGGAGAGCTGGTCCCCTCCCCTCCCCCACCAAGTCCCCTTTAAAACCCCGCGCGAGGAAGACCTGGAAGGACCCCACGGATCCGGAGTGACCCTTGGATATTAAACCGGAGCGAGAGAGGACTCGGGAAGGCGATCCCACCCCGGCTGGTGTGTGTGTGTGTGTGTGTGTGTGTGTGTGCGCGCAGCCGAACCGGGCGCTCTGGTCGCTCCTTTGTTCCCTTCCACTTCCTTTTTTTTGTCCACCCCCCCTCACCTTGGTTCCCCCCGTGCCACACCAACCGCTGCTCCCTGCCCGCCCCCCCAGGTCACCGAATGGACCAGCAGCCCAGCGCCAGGAGCTGCAGCCGGGGTGCCCCAGCCTGCGAGGCCGTCCCGAACGAGCCCTCCATGAATCTGTACATCAACACCACCACCGGGACCCGTTATGAGCTCTCAGTCCCCGTGGAAGAGACGGTGGAAGGACTGAAGCGGAGACTGTCCCAGAGGCTCAAAGTGCCCAAGGAGAGGCTGGCTCTCTTGCATAAAGAAAGGTAGGTCTAGCACCCCCCTCCCCCCATAAACTACCCCAGGAGGGACCCAACTCAGGGGCTCACCAATCTGTGGGGCGGGGGGGCGAGCAAGGATCTCCCCCCCCCTCCCCCAGCCCCTTGGCGCTTTGGTTTCTTTAAAGTGGCTAGTAGAGGGGTTTAATTCTTCGCCTCTATTGCAAAGCAACGGCTCCCGGGGGCCCCTGCGTGTGTGTGGCCCCATTTCTCAACCTCCTGCACCAGGCGGGATGGGTCCCAGTCTCCCACACCAGTCGTCTCCCCTAGCACGGCTGGGCTGAGCCGAGCCGGGGTCCCAGGGAAGCTACTGGGATCTGGACCTAAAATGGAGCCTCTCCGTAGGCTTTGATCCCACAAAAGTTTCCCCTGGCTTTGTGTGCGCGCGGTGCCCCATCCTGCCTGCACCCCGCTGGGGAGCCGTGTTGCACTGAGTCACTAGGAAGTGCGCGGCGCGGTGCCCTTTGTTCTAAAGGTTGAACCGAGGTGGGATCCAGAGGCGGCTTTTTCCCGGCACGACGCTCCCCCCCGCCTCCTTTTCCAAAACCCAAATGCAGGCGAGGACGGCGGGGGGAGGGGGGGCTCTTTGAGAGTTGAATTCTGGCGTGGCAGGGCTGGGAGGTGGGATAGTCCTTTGTTTAGCAGGAGCCAGGTTTGTGGCAGATCCGAGACTGGTCAAGGCTTAAGGTGCAGAAAGGGGGGGGGGGCTTTCTGTGGGATACTCTTCCCGCACCCCTTCCCTTCTAGGCCCCCCCCCAACAGTAGCCAAAATAGAGAAAGGAACCTCCGAGACTAAAATGAAGGAGCTTTTGCTCTTGATTGGTTCCCCTCCTTGTGCAGCCGGGTTGAGTGAATGAAGCACCCTGGCAGGGTGTCTAATTGAGGGGGGGTGGCTGTGTGTGTGTGTGTGGGGGGGGGGGAGAGATCCTTTACATCTATGATTACAGTGCTTGGAGGGGAAAAAAAGGGGGTGGGTGTCCACCCCCCCCCCCCCCCCCCCCCCCCCCCCCCCAAACTGGTCACAATTTCCTCCTCTCTCTGCCCCCCACCCCCAGTCATCTGAATCCTGCCTGTCCTCTGGGGGGAGGTTTTGTTAGACACACAAGCTAGTGCCTCCTCTTGTGTGCCAGTCTGCTGCACACACACTGCCCGGGTTAGTGGCAATGGCTGCTTGACTGATGACTGCAGTGTCGTTCCCTGCCTCCTGCCCCTCGGATAGGATGTTTACATAATAAACTGGAGGGGGAGCGAGACGGACACAATTGTGCATTGAGGGGGAAGGGGCTGGAATGAGATTCAGAGGGTAAACTGGGGGGCGGCATTGTGCTAAATGTAAATTAACCCCCCCTGCCGATCCTGCAGCCCCCTGGCCTGAGAGCCAGTTCCGAGTCAGGGGAGCCATGAGGGAGCTCAGGAGGGTACCTGGGTTGGGTCCTAAAGCAAACCAGGCCCCCTTCCTTTAACCGTCCCTTTCTGCTGGATGTGCACGTTACTGATTTAATACCAGGGAGCTCTGACGTCCTTCTCTCTGTCCATGGCTTTTTCCCTTCTGCAGTCGGCTCAGCTCTGGAAAGCTGCAGGATTTGGGGGTCGTGGAAGGAAGCAAACTGACGCTTGTCCCCACAGTGGAAGCTGGCTTGATGGTAAATGGCTTTTTATTATTTCCCCCCCGCCCCCAACACACACATTCTGCTCATCTATTATTAAAGGGCTAGAATGTGATCTCGCTCAGCAGAACGGATGCCACTTCCTCCAACACAACCCTTTGGGAGGGGAGGGGAGGAAGGTTGGCGCTGGGAACGGCAGCAAGTTTAATATTTCATTGGTTGCTCTGTAGCTCGGTGTATAAATAGTGAAAGTGACATGCAATCCACCCACCCACCCCCCAGCCACACGCGCACACACCCCCTTTTTTATTTTTTCTTTCAGTCTCAGGCATCCAGACCAGAACAGTCAGTGATGCAGGCTCTGGAAAGCTTAACTGAAACTCAGGTGAGAAGCAGAAATATTGATGCATTGACATGGACAAAGATTTCTCTGCAGGGGGCTTGTATCTGACCTCCCCCCCCCCCCCCCTTCCCCGCCCCCACAGCTTCCTGTATGCGCTGAAGGCTAGAGATCTCAGCAAAAGAGAAACCTAGAGGCCTGTGTCTGTGGTGAAGGGATTTGATGATCATTTGTTACTGTACTGCCTAAAGGCCTTGACCCAAATCAGGGCCCCGCTGTGCCAGGTACTGCACACACACCTAGGGAGAGACGGTCCGTGCCCTGAAGAGTTCAGTCTAAATCAGTGGTTCTCAACCTGCAGTCCAATCAGCACACCGCTGCGGCCCACGTGACATCCTCAGGGCCATACAGGTCATATCTATGTATTGTCTGGATGTGGCCCACATACCACACACGGAGAGCCACATGTGCGGCCCACAATGGTAAAGAGGTTGAGAACCACTGGTCTAAATAGAGTGGGAGGGGAAACTGAGGCAAAGGATGGCGAAGGGTCTAGGCCAAGGTCAGTGCTGCCTCTGCCAAGGTCCTGACCTCAAGGTGCGCTGCAGGGTCCCCATTCTCGACACAGCGGGTGTATTTGGGGACTGATTTCCCCATTTTCCCCCAATTTAAAGACAAAAGCAGGATTCCTACCCTAACAGTTGCTTTTAATGCTTGAGGGAATATTGTGTCTGCAGAATCAGGCGGGGGGAGGGGCCTTGTGTGTGTATATGCGGATCCTACCAGGACACAGCTTTGTGTTGGAGGTTTGCACCTTCAGATCACAAGGGGGTGGGGGCTCTTCTCCCAGGGCCTGAGCCGCCCTTCAGGAAAACCAGACGCAGCAGCTTTCGAATGTCTGCACTATGGTCTTGAGCTTATGGTTGGGGAGGGGGCAGGGGGTGGTGCTGGGTTAGGATAACTGTGAAGTTACTTGACGGCTGGCTGCCTGCGCTCCCAAAGAGGAGAGGTTGCTAATCAGACAAAGGGGGGGAGGGTTTTTTATTTTTCTTTTTCTTTCTCTACCCATGGCTTGGGCTTCAAGGAAACCCTCCCACTGCTGGGTGACCCTCTGATGTGTGTCTGAGGGGAGGTGGGGAGGGAAGGAAACGGCAGACTGCAGCTGGGTGTGGAATTCACCTCTTCACCTCCCTCTGGCTTTAAAGTTGAGCGGGTTCCTGCTTCTTTGTTTTTGGTCTTAAAAATTCTCTCTCCTTCCTCCCCGGCGAGCCCTTGAGTTTATTTTTAAAAGACTTTTCAAGTCCCTGGATTAATTCTGAGCCACCAGCGCAGTGCCGGGGGCCACTTCCCATCCCCCAAGCGCTGTGCAAACACCTGCGAATGCCCAGCCCTGCTTGGTACCTTTTTAACTGCTCTCCTCTGGAGCTGAGTGGGTGGGGAAAACATGGGAGGCTGGCTGCAGCGCTTCCTTGCAGACCTGCGTGCCAGGACTCTGCTGCTGTGGGGCTAGTGCTTTTCTAGGCCAGGGCACCTGGAAGGGTGGCAGAGCCACCAGGCCCCTCCGCACACTGTGCAGTGTGGATCTCCCCAAAGTCACCTTGCAACCTGGATGCACTTGGCCCTCCTGCGGACGACCTTGACTCTGTACGGCCCATCTAACGCGCTGCTTGGTGAGCTGCTGCAAAGCCAACTGGGTGCTTCTGGGGTTGGAGGGTTCCTGCCCCCCCCGGGGGGGAAAACAGAGCACCCCATCCCCCTGCGCTTGGACACGGCTTCCCTGTGAATCTAGCCAGGCTCACAACGGTGAACTGCTGCAGGGATCTGGGTTCCGGCAAAGGGCCGGAGGCCCGTCTCCTACGTGGCTTTTGGGCATGAGTGCTTTTCTGGGTTGGCATGGGGCATTGGTGAAATGCTAGCGGCTCAGTGGCGTGTTCTGGCAGAAGGCGAGTTGGCTTCAGGTCCCAGTTTCTCAGCTTGGTTTGGGGTCTGATCAGTTGAGACCTTCCCCCACCCCTCACCTGCCTCGGGGATGGTCTTGGAGTTGTCCCCCTGTCCCTCCTTTCAGGGTGGGGGCCGTGCACACAGGGCGCAAGACGCTCCCTGTGACGAGTTGTTCTGGTTGCAGCCTGGGTAGGAGCCCTGAGGAATCTCCCTGCCCCTCCCAGGCCTAGAAAGAAGCAGAGGGCAGGAATCCTCCTGGGTCGGGCTAAGATTCCTGGCTGGGGCTTGCTGTCTCATGCCCCGGGAGGGTGGGCAGGGGCAGAGCCAGCAACGAGGCTGGGGTGGGGTCGTCCTGCATGGTGTGTGCATGTGTTGTCTCATCTTGAAAACTTGTATGATGGCCCAGCCAACATGGTAATGGGGGAGTGGTGGCTGCTTTAAGGAAAGGGGCGGGGGGAGAGGGGGGAGAGCTGGCCGACCTGCCTGGAGCAGGGCTGGCTTTGATTACCATGCTTGTGTCTGCAGGATGGAATCGGTGCATTCCAGGCTTTGCAGCGAAAGGGTTTATTCCTCCTTTGTGGCGTGTCGGTGGCGGGGCGGGGGGCCAGGGGGTTAGAAGGTTGCTCCTTAGAGGCGCTGAATTGCAGAGGTGTAGGCTCTCCTGGTCAGTCTGTGTCCCATGCGCCTTGGATGCAAAGTGTAGGTCCCAGTCGAAGCTGCCCCCCCCCCCCTTCCTCTGTCACTGAAGCTAGAGCCGGAAAAGGCCTCCCATGCCACTAGTCTCTGTTCCCTACTGCAGTAAAATGAGTGGGAAGCCCAGGCTGGGAAGTGGTGACCCCCCCGCCCCCCATGGGTTTGTTGACAGGATCTCTGCCTCAGGAAGCCTTCTCTGAGCACAGAGGAACAGCCAGCACCTGGGGGCCGGGGACAGGAAACCACGCCTCTCATTCATGCTTCTCGCCTTGGTTCTGCCTGTGTAGGGCTCTCTGATAATAGCAGGGAGATCTGCTGTGCTCCGACTTCCTCTGGGGGGGGGGGTGTGTGTGGGTGGGAGAAAACGCCATCTAAGCCTTCCCCTTGGTACCTTAAGGAAATGACTACCGGGCAGGAGGCGTGGCGCTTACCCCAAGCTGGGGGCCGGGTTCCCGTGGCGCGGCTGATGTCCTAGTAGTTGCTGGTGAACTTCCTGCCAAAGCTCATGCCACATTCAAGGGGTCGGATGATGCCCCTTTCCTAGGGGGACTGCCCACCGGCTCAGCAGAGCTGCCGGGTGGTGAAGGGGTATTGGTCCTTGTCCAGCAGCCTCCGCCATGCATGCAACCTTCCCCACCCTACCCCAGCGTAGCTTAGCCTGCCTGCCGGGACTGGGGAAGAGGGTACTGGTGTCTCTGGGGCTCTAGGCACCATCCCAGACCCTGCCGGAGTGGGTAGGGATCTGTACTCCCATTGGAAGGCCCCGCAGCCCCTCCCAGCAGCACGGATTCAGGGCCTGGCTCCGTTTCTGAGGTCACTAGGTGGCTGAGGCGAGAGGAATGTTATTTCTCAATGGTGGAAGTTTTTTGTGTTTTGGTACTTCATCCTCCCTCCCCCCCCCTTTTTTCCCTCTGGATGGAAAATCCCTCAGCAGCAGCGGCCGTGGTAGAGTGCCGGTGTCAGGGTTCCAGCTGCAGCTGTGTGCAGCTGGAGAGAAGGTTGTTAAGCCTATTCTGGGGGAGGGCAGAGGCTGTTTCCTTCCCCTTGGTTTGGATCGGCTTCTCTCTGGGTCTGACCTGGGCTGACCCATAGCATCAAGCCTGCGTTTTGTGGGGCGCTGGCCCTGCCCCGTGGGGAGAGGGCTCTGCCCTGCGTAGGGCACTGTATTCTCTTGAGTAACCAGGTCAGAGGACAGTCTTGTCAATAACAGGGGGGGGAGGGCTCTGATTTCCTGCCCCCTCCCAGCTGGTACCAGTCTCCTATTGCGCTGGTGTCAGGGCGCCTCCCTGCTGAGCCAGCCAGCCATCCATCCATCCACTGGCACCCACCCTGTTCTCATCCCCTGCTGGGCGGGGGGTGGGGGAAAGCAAAGGTTACATCAGGGCAGGCGCTTGGAGAGGAGGGAATGCAGCGTTCTGTGAGTCATCCGCATTTCTGGGAATCAGCAGGGACGCGCTCCCTGTATCTCCGGGGCTGGATTCGGAGACAGTAAATTAGATTTCCCTCCCCGGACTTGGCAACAGCCTGCAGGGTCCCTGCTGCTGGTTCGTCTCCCCCCGCCCCTCCCTCGCTTCCCAACGGATCTAGGACAGCAGAATCCCTGGGGGAAACTGGCAGGATCCCCGGGACCTAGCACAACCATTCCTGTCCTGGGTGCGGACATTCCTCTCCTACCTGCGGGCGGGGAGGGGCGGGGGGGGAGACGAATATTGCCCCATCCAGGGCGCTGGCTGGACAGGGAGGGGGCAGTGGCCTTGCTCCAATGGCCAGTGAACTCAGTGGGAGCCTTTCCATCCCTTCTGTGGGCGTTGGAGCGGGCTGGCTGGGCGGGATGTGTTTATGTTGGAGCATCCTGCTTTCGGGGGGGGGGGGGCTGAAAGAATGGGGGGGGGGGGGGAGCCATCCCACCCTGCCCCTGCTCGGAAGGTGGGGGTACCCAGAGGGGGCGTTCATTTGGTGACAGGGATTGGTTGGTTCGGTAACTAGCAAGCCCAGGAGGGACCGGTGTGCCGGCGTTCACAAGGGGGAGCACTCGAAGGAAGGGGGATGGGGTGGGGGCAGTGGCTGGGTTAGCTTGATGGCCCCCATCGGGGTTCAGGATTTGGGCCGGTGTTATTGAATGGGGGGGGACAGGCTACAGGGCTGGGCTGTGGGATGGGGTGGCACTGGCTGCCAGGCTAGGGGAGAGGGGGTGCTATGGGAGGCGATCGGTTTTGGTGCAGGGCTAGTGAAATGGCTGGCTGTCTCCACTCCCTTCCTGGCAGGGGAGAGGGGATGGGGTGTCTCCTGCGGGGGGTGGGGGGGCAGGGGGGGTGGAATCTGGAGCCGTTTCCCTGCTAATCTCAGTGCTACCTCTGTTAAACCTGCTCCCGCCTCCTTGGCGTTTGCAAGAACCGGCTGGCGTGTGTGTGATGCCGAGGGTTGGATAACAGCCCCCCGACTCCCGGCCCTGCGCTCGGAGAGGAAGGGATTATTTTTAGTGCTGCTGGGAGCCGACAGGCGGTGAGCTCACGCTCGCTCCAGGCTCTCCAGTTTCCTTGGCTAATAACAGCCAAGGGTCAGGAAGGGGTGTGCAAGGAGGAAGGTGTGAGTCAGGCTCGCTGCCAGGAAGGAGAGGGAGCCTTGGGTGGCTGCTGACGTCAAGGGGACCTGGAGGAGTCTAGAGAGACTTGGGGACTGTCACTGAGAGTGTGTGTGTGTGGGGGGGGTGTGTGTGTGACTGGTTTAAGAGGGAGGCAGGATTGTATAATGGCTGGAGGAAGGACACTGGGGAACCAGGACTCCTGGGTTGCCTCCTCAGCTTGGGGAGGGGAGTGGAATCTAGTGGTTAGAGCGTGGCGGGGGGGACGACTGGGAGACAGGACTCCTGGGTTCTATCCTTGGCTTGGGGGGGAAGTAAGTGTGTGTGGAGGGGAGACGGCACATCTGGATTATCTGCCACTGACTCACAGGGGAGTCCTGCCCCCCACCCCCTCTCTCTGCACCTTGGCTTCCTCCCCCATGCGATGGGGACAGTACCTGGAATGGGATGTTCATGAGGTTTCACAAGATCATGGTCGTAAACGGCTTTCAGGTCTCTGATGAGCGCGCAAGGCCAAAACTGTGCTCAGCTTGGGGGAGGGGGAAATGAACCCCACTTTGGGGCTAAATCAGAGGGACTCAAAGTCTGGCCCACCCTGTACATGCTGGAAATGGTCAATATTTTGCCTGGTGGAAGGAATTAGCTACTCCCCTCCACCTGCTTTCTTTGCACCTGAGCTGGTAAAAGATGATCAGCAGAGGGTGGGGAGGGGGAAGGCCAGCGTGCTGTGGGGCTGATACCCAGCAGTGCCTGTTTCTGTAGGGGTGAGTGAGGAAGCTGGGTGGGGGTGGGGGAAGGCTCTCTGAGCCCCCTCCCATCTGGGGAGCCAGGCTTTTCTCCGTATGTTAATCTCCCCTCTGGGAGGCTTTCCCCTCCCCGCTCCCGGAGAACAAGGGAGCAGTCTCCATTGAGATGAGAAGGGGGGTGGAGGGGATTCTGGGGTGCCCCACACCCTCTCAAAGTGCCTCTCTCCTGGGCAGCGATGCTCCCGCACTGGAGACCCTTTGTTCGGCTGGCGGGGGCGAGCGCCGTGTGTTTGAATGGCTGGATGCTCGATTCGGGGGGAGGGGGGCTGGGAGTCGTGACTGCTGGGCCTTTGATTGAGGGGAATCTTTTGTGGCTGGAGGGAGGGGAATCGTGACTGGCGGGCATAGGAGGGGACTCTGCTGGTAGAAAAGGGCTTAGCTGGCCCCTCTCTCTGGGAGTGTGCATGAGGCGCTCGCTCGGGCTGTGGGTTTATCGGGTGCATGTGCATTGGGGAGTCCAACCCCCCCTCCCCATGTCGGGGCGCACTGAGTTTTCCCTCCACCCCTTTACAGATGGAGAAACTGAGGCGCACAGAGGAACATGAGAGCCACAGAGGCTGGGATTAGATTGGGGGGGTCCTTCCCCTCTTCCCCTCCCCCCCCACGTCCAGGGCTCTGAGCAGGGTAGGTGGGCGCACACATCTCCTCCCTGGGCCGTCACCAGGACGGAGGAGTGTTCCCTCCCCCCAGCTGTAACCTTGATGGCCGAAGTTGCAGCATCTCTTTCACGCCCACCTCTTCCTCTGCGGCCTCCATCTGACGCGCTCGGGGGTTCGCTGTTATTTTTAAGCTGCTTTTCCCACGGCTTCTCAGAACTCAGCGTCTCTCTTGGATGGTGGGGGGGGGGGGGAAGGGTGGGATCCTGGTATGAGGCCGAAGCTATTGCTGGGGATGGGGAGAAGCGGGTGTAGGGGGAGTCCCTGCTGCTGGACAAGCTAGGGCGGGGGTGGCGCTACCCCGGCCAGAGGAGATTGGTGCTGGGCACGGGGGTAGCTGCAGACAGCAGGGCTGGCTGGGTGCACAGCTGAGAACAGAGGCCTCCCTTCTGTTCTGTGGGGGTGTATGGATTGCACCCCGTTTGGCAGGCTGAGGACAGGAGGATCTGTCTGCATCTCAGGCGCTTACAGCCCAGCGCCACCCGGCTTAGACAAATATTTATCCTTGCCAAGCAAAGGCAGGGAGCGAAGTGTTTGTTCACGAATCCTCCCCTCCCTTCCCAGGACCCTCCTCAGTCAAGAAGCAGAGGGGCCGATCCTGCCCGGTCCCTCACCCGGTGTTGGGCTGCGGCCGATTGAAAAGCCACCTGTCCCGCTGCACTAGGGGTGGGCGGGGTGGACCCATGACCGATCCCTGCTGGGGTGTCCTTCCCACTAGGGGGTGTATGTGACTAAACATCAGCATGGCCTGGTCACCTCCCCACAACCAGGATTGCTGTGTGTGTGTGTCTGCCCTGTCCCCCCTGACTGCTGGACTCAGCGGGGTGGGGGTGGGGGGGCAGAGGCATGGCCGTACACCCCCAGAGCCCTAAGGGAGCTTGTGGGGTGGGACGGTAGAGAAATCGGCTGCAGTTTGCTGGCTGGAAGGGTCCGAGGTAGTTGGGATCCTCCGCTTCTGAGAGCGGGACAAAGGGGTGAGCTGGAGAGGAGGCTGAAGGAATAGCACCCTTCCCCCCCCCCCCGCCTGGCGAGGGTTAAAGCCGGCCCGCCTGGCGGGTGGAATGCTAAGTGGCAGTGGGGGGGGCCCTGAGGCAGCACTGAGCTGGGCCTTTAATATTCCCCCCACCTTTCCTCAGAGCAGATGGCGGGTGATTTACGCTGCCAGTCACTTCCTAGAATGAGTAATGAGTGTGGGGGGGTGCTGTTGGGGGGGCATGGGGAGGGGTTTTTCCAGCAGGCTATGTCCCCCCCCGCACCACAAACCTACCTATGATTTGGGCATCCCATGCTTTTTTAGGAGTTCCCTGCTCCTCTCCCCTCCCAGCTGCTCCATCACCTGCCACTCTGAGCTTGGGTGGGTTTTGGGGGGGCGGGGGCAGTGTGATTGACTCCTCTCCCCTCCCCCTCCCCCCATTGTAGGTGTTGGGGGGGCGTTGAGGCTCTCTGCCTCTTGGTGGCCTTTGCACTTGCTGCTTGAGTCATGCTGCAGAGGGGCTCGCCCGCCCCCGGAGCGCTGCGCTGGGGGTGCACGTGTCCTTGCCTGCCCCCTCACAGTCCTCTAGTTGCCTTCCTGAGTTGCTGCCCCCCCCCCCCCCCCCCCGGCCGGTCCCTGGCCACGCACACACCTGGCTGGGGGCTGCTTCACCCTGCCTTGCTCTACGTGACTTGGCGGCTCTGCTCCGGGGGGGGGGCAGAAGTGCCCCCATGCCCAGGGGAAGGCTCTGAGGCCAGGCCTCCCCCATCCCTTCACTTCTAGTGCCAGGCAGCGGAGCTGTGGGTATCGCAGGAGCTGGGGGCTGGCGGCACAGCCCTTCAGACTGGCCCCCCTCCCTGCCCCCTCTGTGTGGCTTCCCTGCCTGTCTGAGCTGCAGGTGGCCCGGGCACCCACGCTCCCTTGGCACGGGGTGGGTTCCTGGGGGCTGTGATGTCAGCTGCCTTGGGCCATGGTAACCTCTGTTGTGGGGTCTGCACGGGTGGGGATGGGGGAGTGAGTCTCTTCCCCCTTCCTCGCACAGTGCGTGATACAGGGTTGGGGGGTGGGGGCTCCCGTAGAAGGCGCTCTGTGGTCGCCCTCAGCGAGTGACACACAGCGCTGGTGGGCTTGGCTGCAGAAAGGTCAGGGGTGCATGTAGGGGGAGCTGCGAAAGGGTGACTAACGGCTCGTGGGTGACAGCTGCTGGGTGGGCAGAGCGTGTGAGCTGGCTGGGCTGCGGGGGCTTCGGGAGAGCCCCCTTCAGCACAGATCCTGTCGGTGAAGCAACTTTACCCCTGGGGGGCAGAGGGGACTCCCTGCCCAGCTGGGCCTGGATGTCCAGCCTCCCTTCTCATGCCACCACAACGGCCCCCCAAGGCGCTCGCTCGGCTCAAACCCGCCGTCAACTCGGGGTTGTATATGGGGGCTCTGTGGTGATATACACTCAGTGACACCCCCCTCCCCAGCCTCTCTCTCTCTCTCTTTCCTCCCCTTCCTGGTCACCTGAATCCATGGGATCTGATTAGTGACTAGGGAGATTAATTTCTCCGGCCGCGCCTTCCCCCTGGTGAATGGTCAGAGAATTCAGCAGCTGTGTGTTTCCCTCTTCCCCCACACCCCCAAGTGCTGACTTCTTCCTCTCACCCCCCAGCTCAAACCCCGGAGGCCCCTCCTCTCCCTGCAGCCTCGCTGATTGGGGTGGGGAATATGTCACAAGGCAGCGTGGCAGATGGGGGGGCACCCGTCCTGAACTGCCGGACCTTGTTGAGGGTGCCCATACACCCAAGTGCTGTGGGGCGCAGGGTGTGGTTTGATACATGGACAGCTTGGCTTTCCCCAGTCCCTTGGTCCTGCTCGTTAGCCTGCCAGTTAATGAGAGCCCGGCTAGCGGGAGATTGGACAGAGCTGGGGCAAGGTGGCATATCTTTGGGCTGAGCACTGGATGGAGCAAAATTCCTGAGCGTGAAATCCACAGTGGGTTTTCCCCCTGGTTAAAGGTCCCGCTGGAGAGCTCCAGCTGTTGGGGGAATTCCCCTCTTCCCAGCATCCCCCAGGGATGCGCTGAAATCCCAACAACCTCTCCAGGACTCTTGCAGATAGTTCAGTGGATGGTTCTTTGCAATCCTTCTGTGGCTGCTTTCCCCTGGACTGAGTCACTGTGCAGGGATTTGGCTCCCGTGCAGCCCTGGGACCCAAAGATCTAACTCCGAAATGGCCACTGAATTGTCTGGGTGTCTGTTTCTGGGCCCCCGGAGTTGGGTCCCGGCAGCTCACGTTGACGTAGGTTGGGCTTGTGGGTGCTGAGTGTCTCTGGAAGAAAGTCCAGCCCTGGGTGTCTCACATTAGCGTCTCTGTAGGATGGGAGACCCAGATGTTTCCTTTCCCCTTTTAAAGATCAGACATGTCATCTGCCTTTGTTTCGCAGGTGTGTGAGATGGGCCTCCATGCCCAGAAACTGGGTTTACCCAGTTCTTGAACAGGGCAAGTAGTCCGCTGAGGAACTTGCCACAAGTCCTATCCAAGAAAGAAGTGGGCTTAGCCCCTTGGGCTGGAGGGGTGTAGCCCTTACGTAGCAGTGCTTTGTAGGGGGAGCCCTGAACATGCCAGCTGAGTCATATTACAGAGCCTGGGAGGGCTACTATTGATCCAGATGGGGCGAGGAGCAGGGAAAATGGGGGTGAATCCCCAGCAATGGCTGTGACCTCCTTGGAAAAGAGGGAGTCGGGTGACTTTTTTTTTTTTTTTTTTTTTGGCATCCCGTGTGACTGTCGGCTGTGTCTCCGTCCCCTGCCGCTGTCTCAGGTGCAGCAGACTTGGCAGATGCTAGACTAGCCGGGGAAGAGAAGCCTCTTTCAGGCTATAGGGAAATGCAAATGCGCAGCTGTGCAAATGAACAGGGGTGCGTGTGTCACTGGGGTGGGGGTGAGCAGAAAGCGTCTGCAGTAACCGCCATAAAGAGTGTGTCAGAGGGTGGATTCCAGACCCTGCCGCTGGACCTTGTCCCGCTTGGGGGGGCCCCCCCATGCCCAGCTCTGGTTAATCTCCTCCTGTGCACTGCGGGGAGTGGCTGTGCGGGCAGGTTTATCACCAGGGTGGGGTGGCGACCCTCCCCTGTTTTTTATTTTGTAAAAGCCGCCTCCGTCAGTTTGCTCCCTTGGCACCACGGGTCACATGGGAACAAGACGTGGCAGGCGAGTCCTGCGGGCCTTGAGCTTTAACCCATCAGGGTCTCACCCTGCCCCTGGTGTCCTGCTGGAGATCTGGGAGGACCTTGCAGATAGGGACTCCCAAGGAGCAAGGGGTGCCTCTTCTAAAAGGCCCAGCTTCTCAGTTTTAGCCCTGACGTGCCCCACCCCAGGCAGCTGCCCCCACCCTGCTGGGCTCTTGGCACGCTCCCCCTTTCCTGCTTCTGCTCATGGTGCTGATGCCCATGTGTCTCTGGGATGGCAGTGGGCTCCTTCCAGGCCCATCGCCATGCTGCAGGGAGCGCGGCCCTTCTGCATATGGGCTGGGAGAGGGGGGCAGAGAGAGCTCACGTGGATGGGGTGGTGGTGGTAAGATAATGGTGGGGGGAGAGTGGGATACAGACGGCATGTGTGTGTGTGTGTGGGGGGGGAGATATGGCTTCTGGGCCAAGTACCTACCCCAGAAGCACACCTACAGCTCCCCACCCCTAAATGATCAAAGCAGCCTTTCAAATCGCGCCGCCCCCCCCTCCCCGCCCCAAGTCCTGTGATCAGTCTGCTTGGGGTCAGCCCATGGGGAGCCCGCGGGTGCCCTCCACCAGGAGGACTCCTGTTCCCTCATTGGGTCGGGGGGGCAGAAGGGCATAGCTGGGCAGTGGGGAGAAGGCAGCGCCACTTGGCAAAGTCAAACCAGCCCTGAGCTGTCCAGTCCCGTTCCTCACCCCCCGTATCTCAGAACCGGTGGCACCGGGAACCGTTCTGCTTCCCCTTTGCCGTGGGCCGGACTTTGCTGGTGCCCCCACCTCACCCAAGTGCTGCTGCAGCTGCTGCGCCATGATCGAGACGGTGACCCGAACTCCTCTTCTCTTCTCAGGTCAATGACTTCCTGTCCGGAAGGTCCCCGCTGACGCTGGCCCTGCGGGTCGGCGACCACATGATGTTCGTGCAGCTCCAGCTGGCAGCTCAGCAGAGTGGGGGGCAGCTCCAGCATCGGCATGTCATTGCCAGCCGGGGGGAGCCCGGGGCAGCGGCTGGCCCCACCCCCCAGTGCAGGACGCTGCACGGAGGGACCAGCTCCAACTTCGCCCGCATCCCCGTGGTGCCCACCTGCCAGCAGAGCCCCGCCCCCAGCCCCGCCCCCTCGGCACAGGCCACACCCATGTACTGTAACGCCGCTCACCCCGCCCCCGTCACAGCCGGGATGTTCCGGTCGCATGGGGCCAGCACGCAAACGGTTAACAGCAGCGTCGTCTCCTCCTGCTCAGAGGTGAGTCTGGCTTTACAAAATAAGTCTCTTATGTGGGGAGAGAAAAGGGGGGAGCTGGGCCTCAGGACTCCTGGGTTCTATTCCTGGCTCTGGAAGGTGACTGTTCTCTAGTGGTTAGAACAAGGCCTTGTCTATATCCACTCCTCCCACTGACAGGTTACATCCCCACTTCATGCCTCAGTTTCCCCATCTATAAAATGAGGGTGTTGTGAGGCCTTGCTACATTTTTTCCAAATGCTGTGAGATCCTGAGGCAAATGGTGCCAGAAAAGGGCATAGTGTGTGGTGGTGGTGGTTTATTGCAAAGCGTAAGGCAAAGATCTGCTCTAGCTTTTGGCAGGGGGTGGCGGGGGAGAGGGTTTCCCTCAGAGAGAAGCTATCCAGGCTGGTCTGTGTACTGCCTCTTGTGCTTTGACTGCAAAATGCTTATAGTCCGAGGAAAATCCCAGCCTGCCATGGGAAGAAATATCCAGCAACCCTCCAGTCTCAAAATAGGATCATTGCTTATCAGACTAATCACAATCCTTGGCTGGCATCTTTCATTGCCAAGTACTTCCCAAAGGCAGGCAGACCCATTATCCCCATTTCACAGATGGGTAAACTGAGGCACAGACGGGGAAAGCGAATCACTCAAGATTTCGCAGCAGAGCTGGGAGTAGAGCCCAGGTCGTCTCGTGCCCTAACCACTAGACCATGCTCCCTTCCTAGAGAGCGGGTTTCTTGGTCCGAATGGGTTCATGGGTCTTGAACACTCAAGACCCAAATGTAAGGCAGATGGTAGCATTGAAGATGCCCTCTAAATCATTTTCTTCACTGTGAATGGGGCTTGGCCAATGGCGGGTTTGAAATCTGGCTGATTTCAGGTGTTGCTTTTGGAAGTGCCCTGTGACTGCATGGCCTAGTTGATGTAGCACTGGACTGGCATGCAGAAGACCTGAGTTCTGTTCCTGGCTCTGGCCTGCTGGGTGAACAAGTTGCTTCACTGCCCTGTGCCTCAGTTTTCCCCGTTGGTAAAATGGGGATAAT
Source organism: Trachemys scripta elegans (assembly GCF_013100865.1). Classification (NCBI taxonomy): domain Eukaryota; kingdom Metazoa; phylum Chordata; order Testudines; family Emydidae; genus Trachemys; species Trachemys scripta. Next base: position 4,709,978 of record NC_048319.1, on the reverse strand, counting down.
GATGCTGCCCTCCTTTGTAAAGTGCTTTGAGATCTGTGGGTGAAGAGCACTACTTAAGAGCTAGGGACGATGATGATGATGATTATGGGATCGCCCTGTGTGGGTACTGCCTTGTCCCAAAAAGTTGAGGGGAAAAAACCTCATGCCTTATGCTGGCCAAGGAAATAAGATTGTAACCCTGGGAAAGTTTGGATGTGGGACTTTTTCCCCCAGCCACCCATCGAGCTAGGGGTCTGCCCCTATGGCTGCGGGTTAGTGGGAGCCTTCTGGCCCATTGGTGTCTGTTTCTAATGGCTAATAAGTGTCTCTCTGTCTTGCCGCTTGCCAGGTGGACTGTAGCGCCCGGAGTAACAATTCTGCCGGTAGCAACCCAGCCCCAACAAGCCGATCCCGCAAACCTGGCGCAGTCATAGAGAGCTTCGTTAACCACGCTCCTGGGGTCTTCTCAGGGACCTTCTCTGGTACGTTGAGAGCCCAGGGGACTGTAGGCCCGACTCTCCTCTCACCAGTGCTGGTGTGATGCCATGGGCGAGCGCGTGGCTGGGGAATTGGAGAGTGTCTCTTTTCACGCTGCTTGTGCAGAACAATGGGGAGGGGAGAACCAGGGCTGGACCAGGGCCCAGGTTGGTTGGCATGGTGAGGGCAACTTTTGGTGGCCAATGAGAGCTGAGTTTGATGGGTCTCTTCCTACCTCAGCATCCTGCCTGGGATGGGGGCTCATGCCAGCTTTGGCTGCCAGCCTTCCAGGGAGATTCAGTGCATTGACGACCCCCCCCCCCAGGGCCCTGCACTGTGTTCCGGGGCCATGGGTGGGTCACAAAGATGCTTATGGGGAGCCCCTGAGGGGTGGCAGTGTGTGCCAAGGGTTGGGCTCAGCTACTGCCCCTACAAGCAGCATGGCATGACGTGTCCCCCGCCTCTTCTCCCCTGCAGGCACTTTGCACCCCAACTGCCAGGACAGCAGCGGGCGGCCCCGGCGTGACATCGGCACCATCCTTCAGATCCTCAATGACCTCCTGAGCGCCACGCGGCACTACCAGGGCATGCCTCAGTCCCTGACGCAGCTGCGGTGTCAGACGCAGTGCGCCCCCTCCTCGCCCCCGCCCTCCCCGGACCCCGCCAGCAAAACTACCTCAGAGAAGCTGACGTCCGCGACCGCCGTGGCCTCGCAGCCCCTGCACTCCGTGGTCCAGTGCCAGAGCCAAATCAGGATGTGCAAGCCCAGTGGTGAGTCCTGCCCCATGACTGCCCCCCCCCCCCACACGTGACCCTGTGGCCTGGTGCAGGCCTCCCGCTGTGGCTGGGTTTGCTTGTCCCTGTTGCAGGCCTAGTCGTTAGGGAAGCTGTGATGTGCCCACGGCAACTGGGCTGGACTGGGACCGCGTGATGCTGAGAGTGCTGGCTGGATCCTGGCAGCCCAATGATTCTTCCCCCCCCCCCCCCCCAGTGGTGTGTGAAAGTTAAAGGCCATCAGAGGCAGGAGGCTGGTTCTGCTGTTCATCTTAGCTGGGATAGGCCAGTGCTGAGCTCAGAGGGAAAGGGCCGGGGCTGGGGGGGGCTTGTGTATCTCTTCCCCCATCCCCAGGTCCTTGGTGGGCTGCGGGGCCCCTGCTGACGACAGAGGAAGTGTGGGTGATGGCCTCCTTCCTTCCCACCCCGGGTCTCTAGCTGGGATTTGCTTGCTCCGATTCACTTCCTCTGCGTATCCGGTTCCGTCTGCCTCTTTGTTCTGTAACTGTCCTGATGGGGCTTCCAGCCAACTGGCGGGGAAGGAGGGGGGGGGCAGCAGAGGGGGAGGGTGAAAAGCCATGTGTTAATTCCGGGTTCCCAAGGACCATGATTTACCCTTCGCCGAAAGAAGGCAGAGAGATGGGGCCTGGTTCTGGTTGCAACCCTTGGCTAGAAGTGCTGGGGTTAACTCCCCTTGTATAGCTGACTGTGCTCAGACTGCACCCGATGCTGCAGAGTGAAGGGAGCCTGTTTGTTTGCCTATTTATTTATTTGAATGAATGGCCCTTTGCCATCTTGTTCCAAAAGCCTCTTGGCCTAGGACCCCTGTCTGTAAGGACTGCAGAAGGCTAACAGCAGAATAATTAAACCAACCGAGGGTGTTGATTGACAGGTGTGATAGGGGTGCTCTGTTTACACAGCACAATAGCCCATGGGCTCAAAGGTGTTTAGGTTCCTGATTCCTTGATTTCAGTGGGAGCTAGGGGCCAAAATAACAATGAGGATCTGGCCCTATAGAAATGGAAGGTCCCTGCCCTGACAATCTTACAGTGCACATCAGTGCTTTGCTTCTGGGGTGCTATTTCTTTAGGTCCTCTGCTTAGGATTTGCATATTAAAATGTATTGTTGTGCCTATGCTTTCCTGGCTAGACACTGATTTGGAGTGATGCATAATCGCTCCATTGATACCGGGTCCCTCCAATGCTCTCCCCCTCCAATGGGCAAGCCGGGGGCTATGCATTTAATGTGCAAGTTTCTCTCCTTTTTTTAAAAAAAAAATCTCTTGGCTCCCAATTTGCATCTCATCAGTGCAGTTAAGGCGCTCAGTGGTTCCCTGGGGAATTTGCAAACCTATTACCTGCTTCTTATCTGCGTGTTTACTTTCCCCCTCCAACCCTACTAGGGGGGATGTGTGCGCAGTGAGTTACCACCTGGCTTGTGTTGCCCCATTCAATGCGCAGGGACTGTAGCTGGCTGGTTACTCAAACTGGGTTCTTCCAGTGACATAATTTGGCAGCTTTAAGAAGAGACAGTCAATTTTGTTTCCTGTTTGGTGAATTGGACTCAGGGGGAGGGGGAAATGAGTCCTGGCATTAAAAATAAAATCAAATTAAAACCTAAGACTTAAAATCAAGAGTCAAGATTTTCACTGGTGAATTTTGGGAGCCCAACATGATCTGATCTTCAAAAAATACGCTTGGCATATTGGGCCCCTCTATTATACTGCCTGGCAGTTTTCATCCATAGATCTCAGAGCGCCTGACAAAGGATGTCCGTTTTATGATCTCCCCCCTCCCCCTGAGTCCAATTCACCAAACTGAGGCACAGAGTCTTGCCGAAGGTTACCCAGCAGGGCCGGGGCAGAGGAACAGAACCCAGTCCCACTGTTGTGCCCTAGCCACTAGATGTCTCCAGTCGGAAGGACACCCCCAAAATCGCTAGTTACTTGTGAGAATCTTGGCTAAGGATTGTGTAAGCTTTTAGGGGCAGGGGCTGTGCACACCTGTGTGGTTTTATACAGCATCCGTTAAAGGGGGAGGGGTCCTAAGGCTGATCAGGCCAGCTGTGAACTATATAAGTTGGTGTTCATAGGTGTGACCTTGAGGCTTGGTGGCATGGTTCTGGAGGAACACGTGTGTGTGCGTGCATGTGTCCCATTGTAGATCTCCGACACTCTTTGGCACAGTTGGTGACATTCAGGACTGTTCCACATACTGGGGGCACTTAATTCCTTTGGGAAACTTTTGCCCCACTTACTCAGGTGCTTAAAATGGGGGAACCGCCCGCTGCCCCCGGTTGTGGCCGCAATTCTCCGAATTGTCGGGCCGTTTTTATCTTCTATGTGGTCATTGAATTGTGTTCTGTGCCAGTGGAGTGACTCCATTCGAACTGGTGGCATTACACCAATGGGTAACTTGGTCTGGGGTGTGCGTTCGTGCGCCGGTTTTGGAGGACTCCTGGAATGGGGGTGACGCTGCACCCACCCACCCCTAGCGATTCCTGGTGCAAAAAGATTTTATCCCTTCCCCCTGATCTGATTCAGCGGGCCACCATCTCCTCCCCCTTCCTTCTTTCCCTCCTATCTCTCCTGTCTGTCCCCTGCTGCTCTGCCTCTGTTCCAGCTACAATGCAGCCACACATGCACACCCCCTTCTCCACTTGCTGTCTAAATCCAGGGCGAGACAAAGGGCCCCATTCAGAGCCAGGGAGGCTGGTTGGGGAGGGGTGGGGAAGAAAGCACTTGGCCTCTGGTTTGGCATTTTTGGCCTGGCCCTGAGGAAGCTGTAGGCTGGGGACATGCTGCAGAAATAGAAGCTGGGGGGAGGGTGTGGGGTCAACACAAAACAATCCTGCTTTCTCTTCCTGGCAGACTTGAAAATATACTTCCCACCCCTCGCCCTGGGCCTTTTCCCAGCTGGGGGCAGAGCCCTCTGTCCGGGTGCCAAGCTTTGGGGTGCTCCTAGGTGGACTCCAGCCAGACATCTGCCTGGAGAGGACTGTCAATTTGTCATCGCCACTTCCCGAGCTGGGGCCAGCCCTAGGTTACGCAGGGTCCTAGAAGTCAGACGTGAGCCCCCAGCCCCGATCCAGTTTGGCAGCTGCAAGGCTCATGAGTTTCTGCAGAGGTGGCACAGACCAGCCATTGGCACAATCTGTTCAGGCACCTGTGTGCCGGCCTGGGGGAGGCAGTGATGTCTAGTGGTCAGAGCACAGGGTTGGGAGTCAGGACTCCTAGGTTCTATCCCCAGCTCTGGGAGTAGAACGGGATCCAGTGGTTAGAGCAGGGGACTGGGAGTCAGGACTTCTGGGTTCCATTCCCAGCTTCGCTGATGGCTTACATTGGCTAAGTGGCTCTGTGCCTCGGTTTCCCCTGGTGTGGGATGGTTTCCTGACATCACACATGGGTGGGGTGTGCAGGTTTAGCTCCTGCAGCTAAACCCAGGTGCTGCCAGCCAAGGGCTTTGAGGTCCCTCCAAGGGCAGAGCGTTGTGTATGCTGCTGGTAAGGCAGGGCCCTGTCTCCACCCCACCCGCCCGTTCCCATGGCAGGGCTCGGCTGGGGTATGCGTGTAGGAGGCCTCCACTTATCTGCAGGGAGCAGCTCTTTATTCACCTTGAGCTTTGGGCCCTGCGCCGCCCCCTCCCATCCCCAGAAAGTTAATTTCTTTCCTTCCCGCCCCCTCCTTGTTCTTCCTTTCATGACGCCGGAGCCGCCGAACAGGGCTTAGCAGGATTCTTGCGCCCGGGGACGTCACTGGCATGTGAGCTGGGCAGCTGCCCTCCCTCGTAGGGAAGCGTCTCTTGGCAGGGGAGAGAGAAACGAGACGTGGCAACCAACCAGCTTCCGAGCCGCCCAGTTGCTGGTTGCTGCTTGCCGCTTGCCCTGGGGCTGGGGAGGGATTCGGGGTGTCTCTCTGCTTGTGGGGACCTGGGGGGGGGGTCATCCTCAAATGATCTCCCTCCACCTCTCTCCATTCTCCTTCCCTTTCCCCTCCATCCTGCCTTCCCAAGGTCACTGCTGCAGGCTGTCTCCAGCTCCAGCCCTTCCTAGGTTCTCATTTCCCTCCTCTCTGGGTAAGCTCCCCTCCTCCGCTCAGAGCAATGCTGCTTTCCTCCCCCCTCCCCCCCCCCCCCCAGCCCCTCCAAGTCCTTTCAAGCCCCCCTCGCTGGGCTCGCCCCCCCCCTCCCCCCCAGAGCGGCTTGGTTGGGGGGAGCTGCATTCCATCCACCCAAGCTTCCCCGCTCTGTTTGTTCAGTTGGCTCCTGGTAGGGAGGTGGGCGCTACAGAAAAGGAACTGAGGGGGAGGGAGAGAGGAGAAAAAAAGGGGGGGGGGGATAGAGGCAACAACAAAGGCCTGCTCCAGGGGCTGGAAATGTGCCTGAGCCCTGCAGGAAGCGGACTCTGGCTCACCCCCCCCACCCTCACCCCGCTCCTAGGGTTTGTGTGTGTGTGTGTGTGTGTGTGGGGGGGGGTTGTGTGCCTTTCACTGATTTGTTTTGAGATAGCATTACACACCTTGCTTCCAGCCTCTCCCCCCCCCCCGTGCTGCTTAAACTCTGCGTGTGATTGTGGGGGGAGGGGGACCCAAGTCCCTGTTTCATTCATCCTCCATCGTTCTCCACGGATTGAGGATGCTTTTGTAAGCTATTGAACCTGGGACCCCCTTAGCCCCCTTTCTCCCCCCCCCAATTGCAAACCCTCATGAATGTTTAGCGCAGGAAAAGGCTGGTTCTCAGCTGGAGATGATCTGTGTTGGGGGGGGCAGCGGGGGGCTGTTGGAACAGCACCCAGCAGGGGTTTGAAAGTGGGGCAGGACAGGGTGCTGGGTGGAGAAGGAGGGGCTCGGCGGATAGGGTGTGTCTGAGACGCACTCGCTCAGGCGTGGAAGGTAGCATCTCTTTTCCTCCCTTCCCCCCCAAGCAGTCGCTTGGCTTCATACACCTGCACGCTCGAAGCAGGAAGGGAGCCGGGACCTCCAGGCCGCCCCGAGGTTCCTTCTCTGCAACAATTTGCTTAGAGAAAAGAACTGAAACTGGAGTCACTCGCCTTTCCAAAGGCCTGGGCGGGGGCCGCGGGGTGTTGTGCTGTTCAAATGTAATTCTTTGCGTCGTCTTCCCCCCCCACCCCCCGCCCACTAGGTCTTCGCCTCTCAGCCAACGCAAACAAGAGCTCGCTGGGGCCCGAAAGTCGCATGCGAGTGCTCCCAGAGAGCCTAAGCGAGGCCTGGTGGGATGGGAACTAGGCCAGGGCAGCCATCTTGAAACATGGCTGCTGTTGAAGGACTCAGGGCTGTGCAGACTCTTCCCCTTTCCCCCTTAGCTGCTTTTGCACTGCTGTTGCTGGTGGAAAGATAGAACTGGCTGGATTTCTTTCTTGTTTGGGGCTCGTGGTGCCTGCGCGCTGCACGGCCACCCAGCCATCTTGCCGCAGCTTTGCACGTCACGTGACTGGGAGCACGGCCCTCAACCTGCCCAACCCCGGCGGCTCCTCTCGGCACCACCATGCCCGGGAAGCGGGACAGACCCGGGGCTTGCCAGCAGGGAGAGCTAAAGAGTGGGGTGGAGGACATTGGGGGGGGGGGGGCCCTGGGGGGTGGCTGGGTTTTCTGTGGCTTCCAAGGTCCTGTCCACACTGGCGTCCGGGTGGGTCTGCATGCAACTGAGGGACAGTGGTCCCATCTACACCACAAGGTGAAACAGTGTTTGACTGACATGGTGGGGGAGATAGGGCCGATTTAACCTGTAGTCACCCGTTTGTCCGCTCCCGCCGTGGCAACGTCTCCAGGATGGCCAAGGTCCTTAATGCAGTCTGAAATGGGCTTTAAAGCAAGGTAGTTGCGTCATGGCCTAGGACCCTTTTAATTGGGTTTCTCCAGAGCCTGCTCCGCCCCAGTGGGGGGGGTGGGGTCTGGCATGGGTGTGAAACTCTAGTGTGTAAGAGAGGGGAGATAGATGCTCCCCTGCCTCCCCCCCTCCCCCCGGGGGTTTAATAACAAGGTTCATAGACACCCTCACCCTGGAAATCCCTTCTGCCCTGTGCTAGAACCTGGCTCAGACATGTTTGCAGCTGGCACATTCGCGGGTAGGAGCTGGGGGGGGGGGATAGTTCTAAATTTCTCTGAGCAATCACCCAAGCCCTGGTGACCCCTGGCCACGTACCCAGCTGTCCCGAGCTCCTGGGAACAGTAGCGCTGCTGTGTGAGGACGGATCTGGCCCAGACTGGCTCTCGGCTGCAGGGGAAGTAGCTGAGAGCGCTCTCACGGAGGGAAGGGGGGAGGGCAGGCACACAAACCAACACTGTTGCTTGTGTGTAGCCGGCTATCCGCAGCGCCCCGCTGGCTCGCACTCCAGACAAACAGCGCTAGTATTTCTGTAGGGATTTTTTTTCTTCTCTCTCTTTCTCCCACCCCCCACCCTTTCCCCCTGGAGGGGATCCTAAATATTTAAGGCTCGCTAACAGGGCTTTGCTCTCTGGGCTGTGCATGCCGTGCATGCCTTTCCGCCCACTGATGCAGCCATGGACAGCAAGGGGGCCTGAGGCATCAATCGCATTTGGAGAGGGTCTCCGCCACGGGGGTGTTGGGGGGGCAGAGGGGGAGGGAAGAGCGCTGAGGGAATCTCTGGTGGGAGGGCTCTGGCAAGAACTGCCGCCAATGGGGAGGGGGTGGCTCAGCTGTAGCTGCAGGGGAGAGGGTTTGGTGCGGCTTTAGCTGAGGGGAGCTGATTACAGGCCCCCTTCCCCGTCTGCCCTGGGGCTGTCATGCATAGCGATCTTCCTGCCCTGTGCACCCTGGTTCTTGGCCGAGCTGGGATCAGGACCCTGCAACAGAGAACCACTGGGAGGCCAAGTGGGATGGATCACACCTGGGGACCCCCATCCCGCAGAAGTCTAGGCATGTGTGTGCTTTGGGTCTAGGTTTTGGGATAGGTGACTTTCGATTGGATGTGCCGTGGGTCTGGGAGAGCCTTGTTGTGTCTGGGTAATGCCTAGCACCGTGGGATTGGGGCCTCTAGGCCCTACCCCAATACAAATAAGGAATATTAACTCTCTGGAGCCTCTAGGCTCTCACAAGGGCCCAACGCTCCAGTATCGGAGCCCCTCACCAGTATGTCCAGCCTTCTCCTCCTCCCAGACACGCCCTCCCCTGAGAGCTGGAAGAGTGCTACCCCTGCTTCACAGATGGGTGTGTGTGTGTGTGTGTGGGGGGAAACCGAGGCACAGAGACCAGGGAGAACTGATTCCCCTCCTTGTAATGAAGGAAACAGGGAACCCATATTTTCTGTGTCTCAGTTCTGTACGTCCCGTCCCCCCCGCATACCCAATGACCGTCCTTGTCCGCTCACGGCCTGTGTGGTTCCGATCCCAGCTCGGGGCCTCGTCGATTCTACTCCCCTCTCTGTCCCTCGCCGCCCCTCCCCCTGGTGCCGCAAGCTCCTTCCCCTCCCCCGGCGCTGTGGGGAGAGAGAGCCGCTTTCACGGCCAAGTTTATTATTGAGTGGGATCCTTTTTTCCTCTTTCTCCAGCGCTGAAGCCCATATCTATAAATGTGCAATTGTTCATCCTCCCACTTGCTGCTAAACCAAGCGGGGCGCTCGCTCTCTGGCGCGCACTCGCCCCGGCGATGAGAGCTTGCGCTCCTGACGGAGAGGAGTGGGTGGGAAGCAGCCAGTGGCTTCTGTTCCGCTCAGTAAGGGGGAGCCCCCCCCCCATTAAAATGCCCAACAAACCTACCTCTGCCAATGGCACAAACTCTCCCTTCTCAGGGAGAGCACCTAGGCGGCGTCCCTGCCCACTCCTTCCACCCCGTACCCCTTCCTCCCCGGAACCAGAGCTGCCCCGTGCTCTCTGGGGCCTCTATATCGGCCTCTTGGGGTCATCCACTGTGGGGCCTTCTCCTGTGTGGGTGGGCACTGGCTGTAGCACCCCCTGGAGGCTGTTTTGAGGCGGGATCCAACCTCGGGGAGGAGGGGGTCTTAATAGCCCCCTCCCCGCTCTGCTGAGGCCAAGTTGTGAGTCCAGGCGTCCTCACTGCTGTGCGGTCTCCTGTCTGTCTGCCTCTTGGAGGCAGGGGATAGTGGCATTCTGGGGGGCTGAAGTGGAGATTGCGGGGGGGGGGGGGTGTTGGTACAGCCAGGACTGGGGATCAAACTGGGTGTGCTTTGCATGGGTCATTGGGAAGAGGGAGAGGGGGGGAATGCTGGGAAGCTGGAAGGGCCTAAAGAAAATGGCTCTCCTTCCCCAGCCATATCCCCCCCCCCCCCCCCCCCCCGCCCCACACACACACCATGCTCTATTTATCCTTGAGTATAGGAAGGAAGAAGGGTATGTGTATGGGAGGGGGGGTACGTTTCCTCTCCCAACCCCCTGCTGATTCCATGGCGATAAAACAAGCACGACACTGCTTGAGAATTGGGGAGATTTGTGTCAATTTGGGGGCATGTCTGGGAATGAAGCTTTCTGGCCTGTACTCCAGGAGGCGGGGGGGGGGGGGGGGGATAATTATTTGGGGGTTAGGGACTGAATGGTGTGGGGAACTCAGTTAGGAGTGGGGCAGCTAGCGAGCATTCGGCGCTGGGGTGGGATCACTTCTGATGGCCAGACGGGGCGTCCTCGGGGCACGGCCTCTGGCCGCATGGCAGTTCAGCGGGAGTCTGACCACTGTTGCTGCCCTAAGCCGTCTCGGTTCCTGCCCTCTGGTCCAGCTTCTCCCTCTCCTTTGGGATCCTGCTGGTAGGAAAGGTGCTAGAATTTGAGCTTTTCTTAGACTGCTGGAGGTGGTGGGCTTCAGGGAGTAGAACAGGGGGACTGGGAGCCAGGATTCCTGGGTTCTGTTCCCAGCTCTGGGAGAGGAGTGGTGTCTAGCGGTTGGAGCAAGGAGCTGGGACTTAGAAAGGCCCGTTGGATCAAAAAAGGCAACGTTGTTCCCTCTAGCGCGTCTTTTAGTGCTCTGCCAGGTCTAGTATTTAAATTGTTCCCGCTCTGGACCTCAGTTTCCCCATCTGTGGATAAGGGGATAATTCTCGCCTACTGGTTCACACAGTGCTTGTAGAGTCTTTGCTGAACGGTGCTCTCAAACCAGGATGCTTGATTGTCGCAAGGTGTTTTTTCACTCCCAACTCTGCCACTTGGGGAAGTCTCCTGGGCTGGTATTTTCAAAGGGGCGGAAAGGCAGTAGTTGCATAAGAGCGGCCATACTGGGACGGACCAAAGATCTATCTAGCCCAGTATCCTGTCTTCTGACAGTGGCCAATGCCAGGGGCCCCAGAGGGAATGAACAGAACAGGTAATCGACAGGGGATGGATCACTGGATGCCCATTCCCAGCTTCTGGCAAACAGAGGCCAGGGACACCATCCCTGCCCCACCTGGCTAATAGCCATTGATGGACCTATCCTCCATGAACTTATCTAGTTCCTTTTTGAACCCTGTTATGGGCTTGGCCTTCACAACATCCTCTGGCAAGGAGTTCCACAGGTTGACTCTGCATTGTGTGAATAAATAATTCCTTTTGTTTTGTTTTTGAACCTGCTGCCGTCATTTCATTGGGTGACTCCTAGTTCTTGTGTTATGAGAAGAAGTTACACTTCCTTATTCACTTTCTCCTGACCAGTCATGATTTTTATAGACCTCCATCATATCTCCCCCCCCCCCCAGTCGTCTCTTTTCCAAGCTGAAAAGTTCCAGTCTCCTTAATCTCTCCTCATACAGAAGCTGTTCTATACCCCTATTCATTGAATCCATCCCCTTTATGCAGCTGACGAGCTGATGCATGCATAAATCCCATTGAAACCAGGCTGGGTACCTCTGCATCTGTAAAATGGGGATAATAATCTATTGAGCTAGCAAGGGAGAGCCCCCACCCCAGTGGCTTTGTAATGTGCTGCACAGTGCTGAGCATAAGCAAGAACCTAAATGTTGAACCCATAAAACTAACACATGCCCCCCGATTGCTCTTTGGTTTCAGGTGACCGTCTGCGGCAGACCGAGAACCGCGCCACCCGCTGCAAGGTGGAGCGCCTGCAGCTGCTGATGCAGCAGAAAAGGCTGCGTCGGAAGGCACGGCGGGATGCCCGGGCCCCATACCACTGGCTGCCAAATCGCAAGTCCAGCCGGACCAACAGCAACAGCAGCGTGTCTAGCGAAGGCAGCCTGGACCTAGACTTCGAGGATTCAGTGTGGAAGCCTGAAGTCAAGGCAGACCTGAAATCAGAATTTGTCGTAGCATAGACTCCAGACTGATATGAACGAACAGGGCCTGTGGTGGGACGGATCCCGCCGGGGAGAGCCAGGACTCTCATCTCTTCAGTCCCATCGCTCGGATCTCCTCTGTATTCGCTGGATGCCTGGGGTGGACCTGGGCGACGTCTGTTGGAAAAGCGTGGAGGGGTTGCCCCATTTTTGATTTTTTTTGTTTGTTCCTGGTTTATTTTTCAGAGGGAAGGGGATGGGGTGGGGAAGGGAGCTCTCCAGGACACGTGATGCGGGGAGACGAAGAGCTGGAGTTTCAAGCTGGCGAACTGGATTTTGTTTTGTTCCCGTTTGAATAATAAGTGGACTTTAACATGCCTGCCTTACACCGCCGCCGAACCAATAAAGCCAACGCACGAGAAACTGAACGGAGCCCGTCTGGCGAGTGGGACAGGCTCCGGACTTCCTACTTTTTTTGCAGAGCGGAGCTCGCTCGTCGGAGGGAGAGGGGAACTGTGGTTTATCAAAGCTGCTCATTTTGCTGTGAAAGACCCAAGCATGCACAGTACAGGCAGGCGCTCCCTGGAGGCTCGGAGCCTGGCGCTCGCTATATATATATTTTTTGGGGTGGGGAGGGCTGCTGTGCATGCTTGGGCCACGTGGGATCCCAGAATTTGGGGGCTGTTTATTTTTCCTTCCCTCTTTATATGTAGCATTGCTCAGCTGATTTTAATTTTATTTTTTAAACAAATCCAACCCCATCCCACCTCCACACAGTTAGGTTGCAGAAGAACCCACATGCACTTTACAGGTCTCAGTTGTGAAGTAGTGCCAGGGGCAGCCCCCTCACCCCCCAACAGCTTTGTGCTGGCTTTTGGAGATCTTTGTTACGGACCCTCAGAGGAGATGCTATGGGCATCCTCCTCACCCCACCCCCCCCAGTGTGTTTATTCCCCACCCCCACTCCCTGCTTTGCATTGTAAATTACAATGCAATGGCTCTATAATTTTTTTTATTTTGGTTGTTTGGGTTTTTTTGGGGTGTGTGTGTGTGTGTGTAAGTGTGTGTGTGTACTTAATTCTGACTCCTTGCAGCAGCAAAGGTGGCTTGCTTTATTTTCTATGGAAGAGGGAGGGAAAATAAATAGATTTCCCCTCTGCTGTAGAGACCAACTTTTTACTTTCAGAAGTTTTTTTTTTCCACCCAGCTGTTGGTTGTGTTTTTTAACTTAAAGGAAAATTTAAGAAAAAAAATAAATAATCCAGTACTTGGTAATGGGTGTTTGCAGGCCTTGGGGCTAATATTTATAGACATTAATAACTTGACTGAGCCAGTACTGACCTAGTGTTGCCTAGACCGTAGAAATCCTTTTTCCTGTCCCGTTTTTTTTTTTTTTCTTTCTTTCTTTCTTTCTTTCTTCACTCTCCTTCCCCTGTCAGGAGATCTGTGCAAATAGAAAAACCCCACGTGATGTGTTTTTTGTCTGTAAAAGTCTTTTTTGTGTGTTTTGGGGGAGGGGTGGGAAAGGAGGGGGTGGGGTAGAGTGTGGGGGGGAAGATCAAAGTTTTCCATCTTTACTATTTTTTTCTTTTAATTTGGGCGGTATGGATGCAAATAAACTTTAAAATAACGTGAACAATCGGGGCGGGGGGGAAAATCAGGAAAGAAAGTAGCATCCCCTGTGGATTATTCTGGGTTTTTCCCTTTTTTTGGTAGCATTAACTCAAACTTGAGGAGAGACAGGAGCCCTTGAGCCATGGTTAGCTAAAGATAGCATGGGGAGATGGGTGGGGTGGGATTTTGTCCCCCCTCCAAGGGCACGCGAGTTGGAATGTTATCCGTAGAACAAAGGGCACTGCTGGTGAATGGGTTAATTCAGGCCAGAGCGGGGCTGAATGGAGTTGGTGCTTTTAATTTCCAAAACCCGCTCCCTCTTACCCTCCCCCCCCCCCCCCCCAGTTTTATTTCCCTCTCCAAGTCGAAAGGCAGCAGGGAGGGGCTACCCACTTTCCTTTGGTCTTGCTCTGGGCCCAAGCGTTTGTCTGGGGTTAGAAATCTGGGTTTCTACTGCTGTATTCCCCCAGCCCCCTCCCCGCTGCAGCTGCCTGTCCCACGAAAGGAAAAACTTGAAGCAACTTTGCCACTAGTGTATCCTGGTAGCTAGGTACCACTCACGGCCCTCTCTCCCACCCTGCTAGTTCTTTAGCTGGGGGTGGGGTGGGGGGAGCGGGCTGTGCCCATGCCCACGCAGGTGCTGCTGGGGCTGTGTCCTGGAGTCGCATGTCTGTTTGAGGGAGAGGGGACTGTGATATCGCTGCCCTGGAAATCCAGGCAGGAGCACAGCTGGTGCAGGATTCTGGGGCCTTTTGGTTTTTAAACTCACTTGTGGGTTTTGGGTTGGTTTTTTTTTTTTTTTTTAAATCCGTTTCCCCTAAATTTATTGATACTGCTTGGCCCCCCCCCCCAAAAAAACCACCAGCCCCCCCTTTTTCTTTATCCCCCACAATTGTAGCAAGAACCCCACCTGTGAGCTGTCGTCAGTCTTTCTATTCTGTATTAACCAAGTCCCCAGTAATGTCCATCCTTTCAGCATCACGGGACCATAATTCTAGCGCCTCGGCGCTAGCTGATTGGCTCGGCCGCTTTCCAAGTTGTGATGGGTACCCCGCCTCCTCTGGTCACGTGACACCATTACACATCCTGTTTTTCCCAGCTGTGAACTTCCTTTGTATGTATTACTGTAGTTTTTTATTTTATTATATTTTCAAACAAATTTTTTTTAAATTTTGAATTCAATATTTAAATGTACTATTTTGTACGGTGTGGGTGTGTATGCACTCCTGCCATCAGCCCCTTCTTGTCCTGTTTTTTTTTTTTTTTTTTTTAAATCCTATATATAACGTTAAAAAAACAAAACAAAAACCATGATGGGGTGGGGGGTGGGGGAAAAAGCATTAACCTTCTCCGGTGTGTGCGTGTGTGCGCGGTTGTGTGCGCGGGTGTGTGTGTGTGGGGAGGGTATTCATGTTATATCACCTCATTTAAGTTACCTGTATTAAAATTTAAAAAAAAAATGGTTTAAAAAATAATAAACACAGAATGAACCAAATGTGCGTCAGTCAGGCCGCGACGCCTCTCTTATTGCTGGGTTGGAAATGCAACAGTAGCCTGGGCCTTCAGCTGTCAGCCGAGCTGCCGCTTGTGATCCTGCCCAGAGCAAAGCTCCCGCGCTGAAGCTGAGGGGCGTGTGGACGGTTGAGAGTCTGTTTATTTCCCAGGGAGGTGGCCTGGATTGTGTCACGGTGTCCACCCGGACAAAGTGTGTGGGCCTCGCTTCTCTGCTGCGTCTTTGCGTGGGAGCAAACGAGCATGCCCCTGCGAACTGGAATGAATGTGCTTCACCCTGGCTGGGCGCGAGTGGGAATGGCCATGCAAAGGCACCCTGACCAATGCACAAGGAGGGGAGCGGGTCTAGGGGATGGAATGGGACATGGGCGAGCTGGCTTCACTCTGTGGCCCAGGTGCCTTTATCTATCTCCCGGGGGGTGGGATGGGAGGTGCAAATCCCTTCCCAAGCCCTGTGCTCAGATACTGCTGTGCTGGGGCCTGGAACCTCGTTAGTGCATTTCAATGACTGCACAGGGAGCAGGGCCTGGTGAATCGGAGCTGAAGCTGTTTAAGACCTTGCTGCTGTCTGGGCTGTGGAGATATTTTGGGGGTGGGGTGAGGGGGCCCAGGAGATCGGTCGTCTTTAATAGGCTGCCTTCGTGTTATTTGTGTGTGTACATGGACATGCTTGTCAGTCTGTGTGTGTCCTCACGCAGGTGCAAGAGGGGTGTGATCCCTCATCCTTCCCCCTCCTATTAGTCATACCGTCTATTTGGGTAGGAGGGGAGAGGGAGAACTGAATGCAGGCCTGGCTTGTTCCTTCTTTTGACTTGACACCTGGAGGAATGAAGTGGGGAGGGTTTGAGGTCACTTCTCTCCCTGCCACTATGGCCCTTGCCCTGATGGGTTGGAACGAAGCTGTCGAAGCTGTCATCTGCGTCAGACCACCTGTGTCTTTCTCTTCCCCCCCCCCCCCCCCCCCCCCACTCCTGCATGCCTGCTGTCCCCACCCAGCTTTCTGGAGAGCTCCCTAGCCTGGGAGAGTGAATCGAGTTTGAGTCTCTTTTTATTTTGCATGAGATTCCCCTGAGCTAAGCAAATAAACTCATAAGGGAAAGGGGTCCTGCCCCTCTACGGGTGCCAGGAGCGCTCTGCCTGCCTCTGAGTGACCCTGGACTTTCTCAAGGTTAGCAGAGAGAGGATCCCATCCTAGCCCAGGAGGGTTGCTGGGACCAACTGTCCCTGGCTCACGCCCCTTCCTCCGCGAGGGCGATATGGGGACAGGGAATGCAGGGCGTGCTAAGGCATTGGCCAGCTGCTCCTGTGGGAAACTGTTTGCTCGGTGCGTGGCCATGGTAACTCGGCTGCTTTAGACCAATGTCACCAGCTCGTGGGGGCGTTAATGCAGTTCTGGTGCCCAGTGGCCCCCTGGTCTGTGTGTCTCTCTTACAGGCCCCCAGCTTCTGCATCGGACCCTTCAGCTCAAACTGGAGAGGCTCAAGCGTTTAACTCTGCAGGCCCCTGGTTCGTGCCCAAGGTGACGCCGTCCCCACTGGGCTACTGAACCGGCCGGTAATATGTAAGGGGTGCAGCTGGCCCCTGGGCAATCCCCCGGTGTGGGGTTATTCCTTCTAGGACGCTCGGCAGGCCTTTGTCCTCTTTGGTCTTGTAAGACCCGAATGACGGGGGGGCATCCCCAGGGTGCCTCCCCCATATTGTACCAGGTGGCTTTTTCCTGCTAAGCAGCCTGGATTTGCAGGCTTGATATCCCCCTCTGGCGGGCGGTAAGGCATCCCGCTGTGGAAAGTGTTACAGTCATGGACAGAGCCCATGGCGGCCCGTGGCTCCCGTCTCACTCAGCTGACCGTGCTTCAAGGCCTTGTCTGCATTGTCAATCCCTAGCTCCTGGTGGTGGGACAGGACTTTAACTGCTGGGGTGGCTGACCGGATGGTCCTGTCCTGCCCCGTCAGTGGAGACCAATGGGTTCCTTTGCAATGGAGCCCAGGCCAATGAGCAAACAGGTTTGGGGCAGCCGTGTGCAGAGCGTTGGCGCCGAGTGCGTTCACGGTGCTGGGACGCGTTCCGGCAGGTGCTCTGCCCGCTGAACTAACCCCAGCACAGCCTTCGGAGGGGACCGGCAGCAGCTTGCAAAGACCTGACTAGCAGAGCTGTGTTCTGGGGGGGGGAAATAACCCAACTGGTCTGGCCGGTGTACACAAGGCCTCTGTTTGCTGGGGGACTAGCCGGCTCCAGCTGAGGATCTGGCCTAGCCGCCGCCCCCCACGCGCACACGTTTTGCTGGCTTCGCTTCCCAGCGCAGCCCCTGGCTGATGCTCGGTACCACCCTGGAGATGAGACGCGTGTGAGTAACGCTTGTGTAAGAGGCCTCTGTATACGTCAGTGCTCCTGGGTCAGGGTTTTCCCCCGTCCCCTCCCAGTACCTCCAGCACCAGCCCTGCTGCTGGCTAAAGCATGCTGGGTGGCTGCATGCAAATGCACTCGGTGCGTCATCGCCTGGCGACCTGGAGGATCAGAGTGTCTGAAACAGGGCAGTGATTTCCCCCAGCACTGCCCGTACAAACTGACCAGCCCAGTCGCTTGAGGGCCCCAGGGCCGCTGGCCTGTGCCCCCAGCAAGGCCCTTTGCAAGGGTGTGGGGAGCATGTCTGGAAGACCAGGTGCCTGGGCCAAGTCAGGGCTACCCTTCGAAGCCACGGCCTGGCCTGTTCTGCCTCTGGGGAAGCGGCCCGTGGGCTGGCTGAGCAATTAGGTGCAAGTTTCACTGTGAGAGATCTGGAAACCCTGGAGCCAGCTTGCTGAGAAACTGTAACGACAACTCCCCCCCCCACCGTTTCTTACAGTCACCGCGCTTGCAACCTCCCCACCCAGGCGGTGCCTGGGTCATGCATGAGGAAGAGAAACTTGAAGCAGTTCCCTTCCCCCTCGGGGTGAGCGGAGCGACAGCCTTCCTCGGCCAGGGTCACACTTAGCACTGGAGCCAGGCTCCGGGGGCTGCTCTGGAATCAGGTGGCAATTTGTCATCTCTGTCTGCTCTGATCCTTGGCGTGAATCTCCCGGGTGCCCCTGTAGATCAAGGCCCTGTAGTGCCAGGTGCGAGAACCACTCCTGCCCTGCCCGGAATAGCTCACAGGCTCCGTAGCTAAAGGGGAAGCAACTTGCCCAAGCATCCAGGGGGTGGTGAGGGAAGGCTCATGAACCTGGTTACACAGCTGGAGGCACCAAGGGCTTGTAAATCCCACCAGGGGAACAGGGCCCAGCCCCCTAGGTCTCCTGCCTCCTAGCCCAGTTCCCTGCACACAAGGAACCATCCTTCCTCTGGGTGACTAACAAACTGGGGAAACCAGTTCCTGGCCTGCTCTCCCGATGACCTTCACCCCCAGGGCTGGGCGCTGGCCCGCCCACCTCTGTCACACACATATTTCTAGCAGGGACTGGGTGTGAGGTGGAGATGTTCTGGTTCCACCAGCTGGGCCTGATGAAGGCTCACACACACACACACCCATTGTCCGTCTGGCTTAGGCTTGGGCCTACCCACCCTGGGCCGGGGGAGAGGGTGGCTCTGAGCTCCCAGCTGTCAGCACTCAGGGGACAGGAACTTCGACCTTCTGCCTTTGCCGAAAGCGGCATTTGGGCGCGAGAGGCGGAAGGCTTGTGATTCTGAGCACTGGTCTCAGCTGGTCTCTTAACAGCACAAGGGCCAAGGCGGCCGGACTCCTGGGTTCGATTCCTGTTGGTTTGCTGTGTGACCTGGGTACGGTCGCTTTTCCCCACTCTGTGCCTCAGTTTCCCCAGCTGTGACATGAGGGGTGAAGCAGGGTGGGCTGACAGGCTTAGTGCATCAGTGGTTGCTGGAATACCTAGCGGTGCAGGGCCAATCTCTGAGCACGCTCGCTGGCGAAGGCTAGCCCTCGTGCAGCCCAAACAAAGGCCCGGCTGTGGATTTATAACTCCTGGGTTTATTTTCTAGTCGTTCCCTCCCCGCACCCCCAGGCCTGACCTTGGCTCCCCTGAGTCACAGCCCCGCACCGGCGAGGTTAGTGGAAAGCCAACAGGCCGGAAGGAGGAAACTGCAATCGAGGAGCAGTTGGGCGTCATGCATCCTTTGCACAAGCCTTGCACGCTTGGCCCAGGGTCTGTGTTCCTGGTAGAGGGCAGGAAACCGGGGGAGGGTGAGAGCTGACAGCCACCTAGTCACTGTTACTCGCCTCCATAGGCTCCGTGCACATGGAGAGTCCGCTGCACCTGGCCCAGGGTAGCCCTGTCAATCAGTGAGCCCCAGTCCAGTGCCCTGGCCAAGGCATGGTGAAGGGGGCTGAATTCCCCCCCCCCCCCGCCCTGAGCAGGAGGCCGAGCTGCCGGGGTCTTTCTAGGGCAGCTCTGGTGAGGAGCCCAGCAGCCCGGTTTCCAGGCATGCCTCTCGCTATGCCCAGCACCCACCCCAGCTCAGACTGGGGTAGGGGTTGATCCCCTTTCAGTGGACCCCTCCCATAGCTCACAGCCAAGCCAACTGGGATGGCTCCCTCCCCCCCATGGGATGTGGTCAAAGCCCAGCCGGGCAGGTGCAACCAGCCACTTGCTGTGATGCAGCCCTGGGGTATGAGCCTCTCAGGAGGAGGCATTCGCTTGCTCCGTGGGCGCCTGTGTTAACCACCCTCCCCCCACCCTCCAGCTGTGGCCGGAAAGGCTCTAGCAGGGCTCTAGGAGGAACCAGCTCTGGGGCATCACCGTGTATGCACAGCCACACGCACACGCATGCACAGCCACACACGCACACACAGCCACATGCGTGCATGGACATACGTGCACACATGCATGCATAGCCCCCCCACACACACACACAGCCACAAACACATGCACACATGCACGGCCACATACACACACATGCACAGCGACACATACATACACACACACACCCCTGCACCTGCACAGCCACACGCACACACAGCCACACAAACACACACACACGCACAGCCCTCCCCACATACATGCGTAGCCACAAATACACACACACATGTACAGCCACATACACACACATGCACAGTGACACACAGACACACGCTCTCTGAAGAGGCAGGTTCCCAAACACGCTCCCTCCCCGTTAGGGTGCATATATGCCCAAGATCTAGTGCCCCCCCTCCACCTAATTTGCTTCCCATCAATAGCCAGCCCCATCGCCCTCCCCGTGTTTCCCCAGCCAGCTGGCTGCCTGGCACGGCCCACGTCCAGGTGGCCCAGAACGCGGAGTCCTTCCAGCCAGCCAACTCGCTCCTGCCGGGGGCGGGGGGTAAGGAGGGGTTCTGTCTGGGAAGGTGCCACCCCCAGAGGCTGCCAGCACAATAACCACACACACACCCGCCAGCCAAGGACCCTGCAGCTGGAGCCCCAGTGCAAAGTCTCCCTAGGCGGATGTGGGGATGGCAACGGGGACCTCATGGCCAGGAGAGCTGCTGCCCAAGGCTAAGCCAGACACCCCTCTCCCCCTCCAAGCCAGGGTGACACTGGGGAGGGGAGTCTATGGTTTCAAACTCTGAGTTTTGGCAGCATCAAAGCAGGACACAGAACCCACCTCCCTTGCCTCAAGCCACCCCTCCCCTCCCCCTGGTTATCCCCCCCCCCCCTACACACACACTGGCATCATCCGCCCACCCACCTAGAACAATGCCAGGGACAAAAACTCTGCCCATGCCAGAGCAGGGATCCATGGAGCTCCTGCCTTTGCAACTAGTGTGGCTGACCTGTGCAAGAGATCCCAGCTCCGGGGAGGAGGGGGAGCCGGGTTGGGAGCCCAGCTTGGGGGCTGGGAAGGGGTCGGGGGAAGGGGACAGGTGGGAGCCTGGATTGGGGGGAAGGAGGGAGAGGCAGCTGGGTTGGGGGGGACAGGGGGGGGCGGGGGGGGGGGGGGGGGGCCGGGGTGGGGGGGGGGGGGGGGAAACAGGTGCACCTGGTTTGAGTGGGAAGGGGAGCCCTGGAGGCGTTCCCTATGAAATCACACCGTATTGCTGTCAAAAGGCCCGTTAGGTGAAGGATAATGGGGCAGGCGGGGCAGGGGGCACTGCTGGGTCCAATGGGGAAGGAGAGCCGGGGGCTAGTTTGCTGAAGGGCCACCTATTGGCCCTCCTGCCATAGCTGGACCACAGGGGGCGCCATTGCTTCTGCCCAGCAACACTGTGCATCTGCTGACCAGCTGTCACGGCCTCCCCCAGAGGTGGCTGCATTTCAGAGCTGGGTGCTCCCGGGTGTACACGAGAGCGCTTTCGGGTGAGCGGTGGGACTGTCCAACCTCATGCGTCACCATCATTAATTCTCCCTTCCCTTCTTCATGTCTAGCATGTCTCCTTCTTGTCTCACCTCCGCCCTGCCTCGCTGCGAAGGGCCTCGGGACGCCTAGGCCAGAGGCAGGGTGGATGACGCTGGCGAAGGTGCCAGGCACCGAGCACGTGGGGACAGACGAGGGAGGTAGAGCCCTTGGCTTCCTGCCACAGCTCAGATGGGAGCCGAAGGGGGCTCCGATTTGCTGACTTGCAGGCTCTGAATTCTTTGCTCCAACGCTGGAGGGCAGGGACGGCGCCGTGTTGTGCGTGCGGGCACCGTGCTGGGCGACTTGGGCCTACAGCCTCCATACCAGTGTGTGGACACGGGACTGAGCCGACGCCCCCAACGAACCACGGGACTGAGCAGCTGACGCTTGCTTGCCCGTTTATTCAAGCGAAGGCTGAGGGGGATACTGGGGACCCACCAGACTGGGCTTCCTGCTCCTTCACACGGGGATGGCTAATGCTTTCTTGCCTCTTTCCTTGCACAATTCCCCCCCCCCCCCAGCTGCTTGCACGTTGCAGCTGTTTGCACGTTGCAGCTGTTTGCACGCTCTGCCGCTTTTGCCACACTCGGCTCTTGCTACTTTCCTTCCCCCGTGGGTCTGGCTTTGCTCCCAGCTGGCCCTGGCCTCTCTCCCTTCTGCCCTCTGTGCAGCTCAGAGGCCCATGAGTGTGGCACTGGGTGGTGACCATGGGTGGGTTTGGGGCACAGCAGGCCGGCTTCCGGGATCAAGGTGGGCTCTCACCCCCTCCGGCCAACAGGGGCTGGGGGATTGTCAAGGCGATGCAGCCATTGAGCCGCGGTGGCCTGCCTGAGCTCACATCCTCTTGAGCAACGTCTTTAGGCAGCTCCGAACAGCCCCGGCGCTCAGCTGGCCAGTGTGGGGGTGGGTGGAGGGGCGCCTTTGTGTGACAGCGTGGGAGGCAGCAGCTTCCCTTCCTCCACCGCCCGTGCAGCCAGGGCCCCTTCTTCCTGCCACAACTGAAAATACTTCGCTTCCCTCCCACCTGCACCTGTGCTTTGGCACCCGACGCTGTGGGGCCGGGCGGCCTGGCAGAGAAAGGAGGGGAGCTCTGCTCCCACTATCCTGTGTGTGTGGGGGGGGGTCCCAGTGGTTTGCTGCAAGGGGGTGGCAGATGCCCCCCCAACCCTGGGCCACTGTGCAATCTCACACCCTCCTGACTCACAGGCGTTCATTGCTTTCTCCCACCTGGGACCCACCCTCCCACCAACCCTGGCTTTAGGGAAGGGGATTACCCACGGGGAGATCCTGGAGATCGGAGCTTTCTCCCCAGAGGGTGAGGAGTGGGTGGTTGGCACAGGCTTCCCTTGGCACCGAGATGCTTGGGAAAGCGGAGCTGGGTTGGGGGGACCCTGCTGGGCGGACGAGGGAGGGTGTGAAATACCAACCGCAAGCTATTGGATGAATACCTCAGCGCATAAAAGCCCTGAGCTCTGTTACTATTGATTTTCTGGAGTACGGGTGCACCTAGCGGCCCCAGCCGAGATCAGGGCCCTGCTGTGCTAGGCGCTGCGCAGACACAGGGTGAGCGACAGCTCCTGCCCCAAAGAACTCACAGGCTAAAGAGACAAAGGGTGGGAGGGGAAACTGAGGCAGCGAGGGGCAATGACTCCCCCAGCGTCATACAGCATGTCAATAGCAGAGCTGGGGATGACCCCCAAGTGCCCTGTTACCCAGGGTTACCATGTGGCTGAGGGCAGTGTCTGCAGATTTCCTGTATGCTTTATTGGGGAACAGCCCCATAACATTCCGCCGCTCCCCACCCACACACAACAGCCCCACACTCCTCCTTGGCCTCGAGCCTGCAATGTGACACCCCTGGGCTCCCTGTCTGGGGACAGCAGGGCTCTGCCTACTACATGGATCACATGACAGGGTTGCTTCCCATCACTCAGGCCTGGCCGATACAGCCGTTGTCCCCAATACCCGTGTCCATAGTTACGCCGGTCCAACCTCTAGCGTGGCCGCAGATATACTGGTATTAAGGTGCCTTACGCCAGCATAGCTTCTTCCTTGTCCCATATGGGAATGGGACCACTAGCAGTGTTGTTATACCAGTATAACTGCGTCCACACTGGGGCGACCGGTCTAGTTAAAGCTGTGCATGGACTAGGCCTTGGGGTGGAACCGGGGCCCTTCCCCGGATGGGGCCAGCGGGAAGGGGGGCACGGCAAGCAGAGCCGGCAGCTCCCCAGTGGGCCTTGGCGGCCCCTCGAGCTCAGCTCCGTTTCTACAGAAGAGGAGTGAGCGCCCGAGTTCGGGGCCCTCCGGAGAGGAAGTGGCTTCAGGTTACCGCAGTGACACACGCAGAAACACGGTCCCTCCCCGCGCTGCCAGCTCCCGGCCTTTGACGTCATTTCAAGTAGAGCGAGCCCCGGGGCCTCCTCCCTGTGTCCCCCGCCCGGACACCCCCCTCCCCGGCCGACTGAGTCACGCCAAATTTGGCAACTGGAAGAGGAGCGCGTTGCCTGCTCAGGGAGCAAATGGCAGAGGCCTTTTAAGGCAATCCCTGCAGGCTGCCAGGCAGCTCCTTATGGGATGAGCCTCCCCTCCCTGCGTCTCCCCCGCGGCTGGGGGGGAAGGGGCCCCGCAGAGCCCTTTCTCCTTGATCAACGAGCACCCAATCCCAGAACCAAATGGGAACCAGACCATGTGGCTGGAGGGGATCCCCCAGCCCCAGTACGGCAGTGAACCATCCAGACACCCCCCCACCCCCCACCACCACCACCGGTGCAGGGCCCCAGCATTCACACGAACATCCCCAGCTCAGCTGGTCTGTAGGACTGAAAGCCCAGCAAGGGTCGGTCTGGAGGAGGGGAGGGGGATGGGTGCAAAGTTGGTTAATGATGGATATTTAGGGGGGAACGTCCGTCCCCAGTGCAGCCCCTCTTCCCCCCAATCCGGTCCCTGCAGACACCTCCCTGACCACTCCCAGCCCTTAAAGGAGCCCAGTGGGCCTGATTCTCTCACAGCCAGGGCCATGCCGCTGTGACTCGATTTCCCCGCGGTGGGAGTGAGCCCAGGAACAGGCCCTGGGAAAGGGGGAGGGGGGACAGGGTTCCTAGAAGCATTGCGGGCTTTGGAGAAGCAGCCCCCTAACACAAGGTGTGACCCAGGGCCATGCAGCCTCGCGGGGGTGGCCCAACGCTGTCTCACAGGCCCAGGGCTGGCTCAGCGATTACTAGCTGCTCGCTCATGGCAATGACACAGGGCTGCGTGCTCGCCGGGAGTGCCCGCCTTATGCTCCCGGGAGGAGGTGTCTGTGGCAGAGAAGCCGCCCAGCCAGGCCACGGGAGGCTGGCCTCCGCCACATCGGGGTGACATGGCTGCACCCAGGCCTGGGAGGGGAGGTGATGGGGGTGGGGAAGAGGGGGACTCCCTTAGCTGCAGGGGAAGGAGGCTCAGCAATAGAGATAGGATTAGACCCCAGGAATCCTGACTCCCAGTTCCCCTCGCTCTAACCACTAGACCCCACTTCCCTCCAAATGCCAGGGATAGAAGCCAGGCGTCCTGATTCCCAGTCCTTCCTGCTCTACCCACTAGACATCTCCTCCCACCGTTGGGAATCAAACCCAGGAGTTCGCCAGCCAGGGTCAGCTTTGTCTGCCCCGCCCCAATATTGAGTAATCATAGAGGCTCTCCCTTGGCCTGGCTCCTGTTATGATAGGCACATGTTGTGGGGGGGGGGGGGCATCTGAATTTCCCCCCCCCCCAAGCTTTGAATTTTGTGGGTCCACATCAACTGGAATCAGGACCCAAACCAGCCTTGGTTTAGTTCTGGCAAAAGCCACCTCCCCCGTCTGTTGTTGCCTATCTTTGATGGGGAAGGATTGCCTAATGGTTAGAGCAGGGTGGGGGCTGGGTGTCAGGACTTCTGGGTTCTAGTTCTCACTCTGGGTGGGGCGTGGGCTCTTGTGAGTTGTGTGGGGGAGGAGGATGAGCTGAGAGCCAGAACTCCTGGGTTCCGTTCCCTGCTCTGCCATTGACTCATTCTGTGGTCTGGAATCAGACACGTTCCTGTCGCGTGCCTCAGTTTCCCCCTCTGTGCAGTGGAGATAATGACACTGCCTCCACCTCACAGTGGGGCTACAAAGCTAGGCAGGGCTGTGCCATGGTCTTTGGACTCATCAGCTTGGAGGGCAGCGCATGATTATGGTCATTATGCCGGCCCCGGCTGCTGGGCTAACGACCTCTTTGCCTGGCCTGATTGGGAGGAGGGGGGCGTGCCGGATCTTGCTTGCTGTCAGCCCGGGAGCTGGGGGGGGGCAGGCGCAAGCCACATCCTTGGAGGAAGCCTCGGGGTTCATGGGATGGCTGGCACAGGGATGGCCTGTCAGCGCTGCCCATGTGGGGGGTGAGGGGGGGGGGGGGAGGAGGGGCACAATGGCTGATTGGCCAGGTGGGTGTTGCTGGACTAAGCTTCTGTTGTGGGGTCTGGATTTGGGTCTTCTCTGGGGGCCAGAGAATGCTTTGTGGGTGTGTATGGGAGGGTGCTTTGGGGAGGGGGTGTCTGGGGGAATCAGACCCCCAGAGGGCACCTGGAGGTGTTGTGTGTATGAGAGGAGCTTTGGGGAGGGAGGAGATGCCCCTGGGACCCAGGGGTTGCTTTAGGGAAGGCATGTGGGGGGGAGGTGACAGCAGCTGTTGGGATGCCGGGGGAACAGGCCGTGACATGTTGTTCTCCTGGTCCATCTGTGTGGGAATGAGATGGACAATGGCACCTGGGCCGGGGGGGTGGGGGGTGGGACCTCCTGCTCTGTCTAGTTCCAGGTAGCTTTGGGGACTCCTGCAGCTGTCGGGGAGGGGGGGGTTGAAGAGGGAGAGCCGGGATCAGGGGTGTGGGGCCCACAGGGAGCGGCGTGGGAGTGCTCTGATCGACATCCCCCTGCACACACCTCAGCTGGAATGTGGGACTGGGGGGGTGCAGGGGCAGCGGGATAGGAATCTAATGGGGGCAGCCAGGGGTCCTATAGGCCACCCACAAGCATCCAACCTGGGGGCGGGGTGGGGGGGGATGCTGGCTGCAGCCTCCCCAAGCCCTGCTTCCTTCACAGGGCCTGCCAACTGGGGCCCAAAGCCGGCTGTGCACCTGCGCTCCATGGCTCCAGGTGAGATGTGTGTGTTGCGGGGGTGGGGTTGTAGCCATGCCGGTCGGCCCGTTGGGTCGGGCACTAGCCTAGGACTTGAAAACCCCAGGTTTGATTCCCTGCTCTGCCTCAGACTCCCCCTCTAACCTTGGGCAAGTCCCTTAGCCGCTCTGTGCCTCAGTTTCCCCAGTGGGGATCACAGCCCCGCCCTGCCTCACAAGGGGGTTGTGAGGATAAATGCCCTGAAGCTTGTGAGGTGCTCAGACACTGCAGCCATAGGGGCCACCGAGGTACCAGCTAGTTACCCCCCAGCTCTGTGTCTCAGGCCTCCTGTCTGAGCGTGGGGAGCGTGGGGTCCAACCCCCAGACCCATTGTACGGTGGCGGTGGGTGGGGAGTAGGTGAACTCCCTGCCCCTGCTAGGGGCAGACATTCCCCCCTGCTCCGGTGTGCAGCAAATGCCCTGTGGCAGCGGTGTGAGGCTGGTGCACGTGGCTGCCCCCTGCTGGGCAGAGGGGCGCTCAGCCTGCCCTGCTCCCTTCCTGGATCCCCTGGCCCCCCTCCCTTCTGCACCGAGGTTGATTTACCTGAACCTCTGCAGGTGGGGGGGGGGGCGGCTGAGGGAGCAGCCCACTGAGCAATGCAAACACTTCAGGCCCCCAGCCCTGGAGAGGGGCCTGGGCAGGCAGGGCCAGGGCAAATATTTGCCTTAAATAATCAACACCTGCTCCCAGTTGGGGAGTGTCCTGGATGGGGGATGGGAATGGGGGGGGGAGGCAGCATGGAAAGCTGGCCTTAGGCTGAGCTAGAGACCAGGCCCAAGGGGGCCTGCTGGGCAGCCAAGGCCCTCTCCAGCAATGACTAGTCACTGGGGATGCAACGAAACCTTGGGGTGCATGGGCGGGGGGCAGTGGGAGGCTGAATGGCCTGAGACCAGCCCCCCATCTGTCCCGTGACAGCTAATGACAATGCTCAGCACTTTCATCTGCCCCTCTCCATGTCTCTTACTCAGGGGGCCAGTATCTTCACCCACAGTGGGCAGAAGGGGAAACTGAGGCATGGGGCCCTGTGTGAAGTAAGGGTATTGGTACACCAGCGCAAATGACCCGAGAGCAGCCAGGGCCTGGCTTGCCTGAGGTCTAGACTAGAGGGAGGGACTTGCCCCAGGTCCTAGAGCCCGTCAGTGACAGAGACAGGAGCCAAACCCAGGTCTCCAGATACTCAGCCCCTGCTCTGACCCCAGCAGGACCAAATCTCTTGTCTGAACAGGACCACCGGTTGCACCTAGCCTCTGCTGCACAACGCCTGGGTGCTCCAGTGGGCTTGAGCGTCCAGAGACCTGCGTGCTACTCCGGGCTCTGCCACTGCCTGGCTGAGTGACCTTGGGCAAGTCACTTCCCTGCTTTGTGCCTCAGTTTCCCCTTTGTCCGTCTTGTCCATTTAGATAGTAAACTCCCTGGGGCAGCGACTGACTGTGACCATATGTGCAGCACCCAGCAAGATGGGGGCTCAATCTCCATGGGGGCCTCTAGGGACTATGGGAATAGAAGAAAGAAGCCCTCCAGGTTACACTCAGATCACACAGAAACTCACACACCCCACGATCACACACCCATGCACATAACTCACACACACAGCGATCACACACGCACACCCACGGATCACAGAGAGAGGGATTACACATACTCCCAGGTCACACAAACATACACACATTCCCAGATCATATACATTTCTCACACTCACAAATCACACACAGAAGCACACAGCTCGAACACATTTCTCTCTCACATGCACACACAGATATCACACATAGGTCCAGATCACACAAACACACACACACTCCCAGATCATACACACACTCATACAGATCACACACATTTCTCACACTCACAGAGATCTCTCACATACACAGCTGACACCCAGGAAGCATGCACACACATGTAGCACTCACACACACAGATCACTCCCAGAGCTGTCACACACAGCTCACAACATACCCAGGCCTTGCACACACCCAGAACGCACACATGTAGCCAGAGCACACAACCTACACACACACTCCTCCATCTCTTGTTCCCCTGGGTGCAGACCCCTATAAATCTCAGGGGCCACCCGCTCCTCCCAGCCCCTGCTCGAGCTGAGCCTTTCCAAGCAGCTGGTCTCCAAAGTGGCGGCTCCGCACACCCGGTCAAAGCTGGGGGAGCTTGTGTTTGATTTTCCTCTTGCGTCTCACAGGCAGCCCCCTGGGTAATGACAGCAGCATGGCCGGCCATAGATGAGACTCTGTCGGCCTGCGTAAAATACCGGCCAGCCTTGGGGAAAGCGGGGAGACAGCGTCTCAGCACTCACGCAGCAGCTGCCTCTTGGCAGAAACGGGCCAAGTCAGGTCCATTTATGCCCTGAGCTCGGGGTGGTTCCGATCACGCAGACCCCAGACCCGAACCAGCCCTAAGCTGTGCAAATCCCACTGGGGAGGTTTGTGCAAAAACCCACTCCCTCCTTGTTACTCCCCAGACCCGGCTAGACCCGGTTCCCGACCTGGATCCAGCTCTCAGCTGGGGACCGGTTTTGCTGTCTGGGGGGCGGGGGAGGGCAGGAGACAGGAAGGTCTGGCAAGGGGGTGGGCTGGATGCTGGCGCCTGGCTGTCTTTCCAGCCAGGGTTGGGGTGCTTGGCTGCGGCAGGGGAGGGAGCTGGCAGCAGGGATGGGGTGGATCAGAGAGGGGAGCTGGAGGATTGTGGGACTCGGCGGGGAGGGGTCACAGCAGGCTGGAAAGGAGACCTGGAGTCCCAGGTCCTGTGGAGGCTGGGGTGGGGGCATGAATCCAGAGCAGATGGGGCCAGGGGTGGGGGTATGGGTCCTTGGAGGTGAGGGGAGCACAGATCCAGGGCAGGTGGGGGATAGTTCTAGGGCAGGTGGGGCCTGGGGAGGGAATAGATCCATGCCAGCGCAGCTCAGCTGGGAGGGCCCATGGATCCAGAGCGGGGTGGGGGGGCTCTCTGGGACAGGACAGAGCAAGGCAGCATGAGCGAGGCCCTCCTATCTTATTGATCAAGTCTGGACTGTCCCACCTCTGTCCGCCCCGGATTCCTGCAGGGTCAAGAGGCCGATTGCTCCCTCTGGGCTCCCCCCCATTCCGATTTGCACAGGGCTCCACTCCCATGTAGGCTGTGTGGCAATCCCCTTCCCCTGCTCCCTCGGGTCAGTGCCGCTCACAACCTCTGCCCCACATCGGCTGCTGTGGGGGGGGGGGGGCATGCCGAGACTCGCAGCCCCGGCTGCTTCACCCTGACTCCTCCGGCTGACCTCGGAGCGCCCCTGCAGCCCTGAGAGCCCCAGCGCCAGGCCCAGAGCTGGAGCTGGAGGCCGGGGGTGCGACTGGGCGCGGGAGCTGGGCCCTGGGCTCCTGGTCTGAAACCTGTTCCCCTTACTGTTTCTAGCCTGTGGGGGGTGAAGGATTCTCAGGGGAGGGGGTTGGGGGGGTGGGACGAACCCAGAATCCGACCGGCTTTAGAAAACACTCTTAGAACAAGCCTTTTCCCATTGGAACGACCCCCCCCGCCCCCGGCCGGCACTGCCCCCCCCCATCTCCACCAGGCCATGTTGGTATGGAAGAGGCATCGGGGACCCCTATCTCAGAACCCCCAGGCCTGGGAAGCAGTGACTTCTGCACCAGGGCTGGGCAGTGAGGGACCCCCTGGGGGCTGGGCTTGATGGGGTCAGTCAGAGAGGGGCCCTCTTGGACTGGGAGGGGTAATAGTGCCTGTAACATGGCCAGTCCCCTCCCCCACCATGATACCCCCGCCCCACCCCCCCCCCCCCCCCCCCCCCCCCTGCCCCCCCCCCCCCCCCCCCCGAGCCACCATCCTCCCCTGTGCTGCCCCCAGCTCCCATTTGCCTTTTGCTTTCAGGGTTTTTCTCTTTCAGGGTTAATGATTTGTTAAGGAAAAATCCAAACCCAGTCAGAAAGAATCCACCTCCCACACGCGGGCACCGCCCCCGCCCCCCACCCCCAGCAGGCTGGTGCCCGTACACAGCTCGGCAGCTGCCTGGGTTCTGTGCCTGGGCACCTGGCGTCTGAGCCGGGCGGTGGTGAGAGACCGGGCTGGCACGGCTCTGCCAGACGCCGGGTGGGCGGCAGAGCTGCCAGCACGTTCCTGGCAGGAGCAGAGAACACGGCGTCTGCTTGGGAGCTCGGAAACTCAACGTCCTTGTCGGGGTGAATTGAGTCCTGGATTGACAGCCCCCCCATCCCCTGGCCATGCTCGGAGCTGGGCTGGGGTTAACCCCTCCCCGTGCCCCCCTGGGAGCCTTGGCCCGTGGCTGCCCAGGCTCTCTGCTTGTCCTCGGGATATGAGAGCCCCTAATAAACGGGCACAAGGGGCCCTGTTGTGCCAGGCGCTGTACACAGACCTTGGGAGAGCCGGTCCCTGCCCGGGAGAGCTCACAGGCTAAATAAATCTACCCTGGCTCCATTCTTTCACCCCAATGTTCCCTCTCTCCTTCGCCCCCCGGTAGTTTTCAGCCTGATCCTTCCTTAGGGTGGCCATAGAACAAGTGTGACCGGCGGTGTGTGTGTGGGGGGGTGGCGCCTATATAAGAAATATATATATATATAGGCGCCTATATACAATAGGCACCTATATAAGAAAAAACCCCCAAAATTTGGTCCTACTACCCTCAAGCCTCTTCTCCCCGACTTTGCTTCCTCCTCCTCTCCGACTGGAGCTGGGGAAGGGGACAGAGGAAAAGGCACAAAGGCAAAGAGGAGACAGAAAGTGAGGAGAGAGGGCAGAGCCAGGGGCGGCTCTATGTTTTTTGCCGCCCCAAGCACGGCACTCAGGCAGCGTTCAGTCCGCTGGTCATGCGGATTCGGCAGCGTTTCTGCGGGTGATCTGCCAGTCCCGCACCTTTGGCATACCTGCCGCCAGACCTCCTGCAGGCATGCCGCCAAAGGCTGCCTGACTGCCACCCTCACGGTGACTGGCTCAGAACTGCCCAGAACTCGGGGGGAGTTTAGCTCTGGGCAGTCTGGGGCCAGATGGGGAGAGGCGACAAGCAACCCTGGGGAGCGAGTCAGCCCACGTCTGGGTGTGATTAAGAGGGGCTAGGATGGGGGGTGTTTGGGGTTGGGGTGGGAGCCTGGGGCCCAGCTGCAAATGAAGTCGTGCTGCAGCCACGCGGGGGGTCAGTGCAGAGCATGGGAGTTGGGGGGGTCTCTGTTTCTGACGCTGCACGGACCTGACACAGGTGGGGGGGGGGGGGGGGGAGGAACTGAGGTTGCAGAACCCAGGAGTCCTGCCTCACTGCCTGTTCTAACCACTAGACCCCACTGCCTCTCAGAGCTGAGACCAGAACCCAGGAGTCCTGCCTCCTAGTCGCTGGCTCCAGCCATCCCGCTACACTTTGTAATCCGGTGGCACCTCAAAGCCTTGTGACTCAGCCAATAAACAAAACCATTAATAGCAGAAACTCTGTTTACCGGCTTGTGGCTCCCTGGAGCTAATGGTGGGCTACTAGTCACTCTCCCTTCGTCTTGTGGGCCCTACTAGGCTATGAACGCGATGGCAAATCTGTCCCCAAGCTGCATGTCCAGCTTAGCCTGATGGCAGGCGGTGTGTGAATGGGCTTCCCCAGGCTACATTTCCCAAGGAAACCAGAACCAGGAGGGGAGCTGAAGGCCTTGGTTGGCAGGGCAAAGGGGGGTCAGGAAAGCAATGGCGGGAGCAGAGACAAGGGTGTAGGTTAAGAGGGGCCTCTGCATGGCGTGTGCAGAGCCACCCATGGCCCTCCCTGCCTTGGTGTTCCTGGGCGGGGAAGCTGGTATGTGCTATCAGAGGTTGGAGCCTGTCTGAACTCCTCTGCCCTTCACGCCCTGCCTGCTGGGAGTGGTGACTGGGGCAGGGGCTGGGAGTCAGGCCTCCTGGGTTCTCGCCCCAGCTCTTGGAGGGGAGGGGAGTCTAGTGGTTAGGGAGCTGGGTGCCACAATCCCTGGGTTCCGTTCCCATGTCTGATGGCCGGGTGCGTGTGTGAGGCCTAGTGGTTAGAGCGGGGGGGGCTGGGAGTCAGGACACTTTGGCGTGCCGCTTGGTGATTGTGAACTGGATCTAGAACCACTATTCGGCATTGGCGTGGAGCGGGGAGTGGCAGGCAGCTCGCGGGGCGTGGGGGACCCCGTCGCTATCCCAAGCTCTCTGCCCTCTGCGTCGGCTGCAGCACAGCGCTGACATGGCCCCTTGGACTTGGGGCCGAGCGCCCTGACTCCAGGTGAGGTCCATGGGCCCTGTAGGCGCTGAGCATTGACAACACTGGGGCCCCCGGGGGGTCACGTTGGGCACCCATCAGTGGCCAGCTGTGAAAACGCCCAGCCAGGTGACTGGCTCCAGGTCAACCAGTGAGGCTGCTGTGAGATCCTGACCTTCCTCCCCTAGACAGGGCCAGAGTCAGGGACTGGAGCCGGGCCCCCCAGCTCGCTGCTCCAGGCCGCTCACCTTCTGACTTTGTTGGGGGGTGGGGAGCATTTAAACTCCCCGGGCAAGTTCCACAAGCCCCAGCCATGGAGACGGCGCTGGGAGCAGCGTGCCTGACTGATCCAGCTGCTGCTTACCAGGGTGGGCATCCCCCGGCTCCTAGATAAGAGCTGAGATGCTTATCGGGCCGAGCGGGAGACAGCGTCCTCCGGCTGTGACTTTTTTCCCATGCCACCCAGTGAGTGGCTGGGACAAGGTGGATGGGTTGATCCAGAGGGCAGCTGCTCCCCGTGGGTATCGACCTCTTTGTGGCATGATTGGCTCAGGGAATACCCTAGAGAGCCCAGCAAATCAGAGACCGCATGAGCCACGACATGCCTGTCTTCTTTAAAGACAACCTGGCCCAATGATTAGAGCAGGCGGGGGCGGAAAGTCAGGACGCCTGGGTTCTATTCTGGGATCTAGAAGGGAGGTGTTGCTGACTCCTGGATTTTAATCCCAACTCTTCCCCTGTATGGCATAAGACAAGTCACTGCCCCGCTTTGGGCCTCAGTTTCCCCACAGGGGGTGCGGGGGGGAATAAACTACAGTGTCTCTCATTGAGCTTCCAATGTTTGTGCTGTGCTTGGCCAGCAGCTGGGAGACGGAGCGCCCCCTGGAGGACCGCAGGGGGTTACAGCTCCCCGCTCAGGGAGGATATAGTGGGGTATAATAAGCTATCTCGATAACTTGGCTACGCAATGGGATGCAATGGGGGGCCCCGTGCTTGTCCACTGCCCTGCACCCAACGCATGGGTGAAACGCTGCCACGTCCCTGGCTGGACAGTGTAAACGGCCGCACGAGGTGCAGGGTGGGGGAGACGCAGGCCCCGGGGGGCAGGTGGTGGAGAATCGGGCGCCCGGTTCAGACTGGAGAGGGGATCAAGGCCCGCGTAGTTTGGCAGGACTTTGTGGACTGAGCACATGCCTCCTGAAACAGCCCCCCCTGCTGGCGTGTCCCAAAGCAGAGAGCTGCGCCCAGGGCGAAGCGCTGATGGGAGACGTGGCTTTAGCTGCGTGGATCCCCAGGCCAAGCGCCAGGAGGAAGGATCCGGCGCTGAGCCGGATCCTCCCCCAGCCCCACTCCCAGGGGTGGAAAACGGTCCAGGAGCAGAGCTGGCTTGGGGAGCGGGTGGCAGGCCCCAGATCCAGACCTGGCATAGAAAGGCACGGTTCCACGGGGGGCGGGGGGCAGGCCCCAGATCCAGACCTGGCATAGAAAGGCATGGTTCCATGGGGGGCGGGGGGCAGGCCCCAGATCCAGACCTGGCATAGAAAGGCACAGTTCCACGGTGGGCGGGGGGCAGGTCAGTGATTGCCTGGGTTAAAGCAGCGGCCCCACCAGCTCCCCCGCCCCCCACCAGCAGGAAAGGGGCTGGTGCCCTGGGCCGTGGGAAGCAGCTTTGGAGGAGATGGGGCAACGCCCAGTTGGGGGCTGCAATTCCTCCTGGGGGCAGGGCAGGGGGATTGGGAGCCCCACTCACTGCCCCCTGTGGGGGGAGCCCAGCTGGGGGTCAAGGGGGGGCATCTTAGTTCTGAGACATCTTCAGATCTGGGGGGGAAAGAGGGGTTCAGTTCCTGCCCCTTCCCATCCACCCCCCCACAAGCTGCAATGCCCCACAAGGCCAGGCGGGGCCCAGGGGGTGACTCCGCTGGGCTCATGGTTCTGCCCTATATTCTGCAGCCCCCCTCCCCCAGAGCCCCAGGCAGGTGTGGGGGGCGGGGGGGAGAAATGGGGGCGGGGGAGGCGGAGTCACAGATGCTCCTGCTGCACAAAGGAGCTGGGGGAGGGGGGCAGAAGAGCTGGTTTCTTTCTTCCTTCTCTCCCTAGGAGCCGGATGTGCTGTGGGGGGGGGGGGACGACAGGCCCAGACTGGGGGTGTGTGTGGCAGAGACAGATGAGGAGTGAGGGGGCGGTGTGGGGGGCAGGGAGTGGTAGACAGCAGGGAGGGCGGATCCAGTGGGGGGAGGAGGGGGAGCAGGGAGAGCAAGACAAAAGAGGGGAAAGGGAAGGAGGCTGGCTGATGTGGGGGTGGGTACGCAGCCCTGCCCTGCGTCCCTCTTATCAGGGGAGTGGGAAGAGCCCTCAGCAGGGAGTGGGGGTCGGCCCGTGGAGATGGGGGCCGTTCCCATCCGGGGGGAGGGGAAGAGCCCATCTCCCCAACTGGGCAGGGCGGTGATGGGGACGCAGGGCCTGGGCGGCGGGGTCACCCCTCTCTTATGCTCCCCATCCCAGAGGCCAGAGTGCCCAGACCAGGAGGGAGGAGCTGGGGAAAGGGGCCAGGTTGTCTGCCCCCCCCGGGACTGAGGCCTCTGGTTACCCCTAGATCCAGCGCTCCCCACACCCTCCCTTGCCATGAGCCCTGCTTCCATGGCCTATGCTGAGGCTGCCGACAAGGTGTCGGGGCGCCGTGGCTGAGCGAACCAGCCCTGCCTGGAGGCTCCGGCCCTCAGCCCCATCTGGCCTCCCTGGGCCTTTGTCAGGGCAGCTGCCCATGATGCCCCTGCGTCCCCTCCATCTGGGCCCAGCTCGGCCTCCCCGTCCCCCCAGCACCCGTGGCTCCCAGAACGCCCCGGGAGCAGCAGCAAAGGGGAGGGGGTTGTGTCAGGCCCAGGCTGTCTGTGCCCTGGGAGCCGCAGAGCGCTCTGGCTGGGAGCCGGCAGCCCTCGCCGGGCGTGGGGAGATGGCCGGGAGCGATAGGGCTGGCACGGGGCAGGGACGGGATCATGGAATTAAAAACATTCCAGGAACTGACTTTGATAAAATAACAAACACGCCGGCTCAGACCCTCTCCCTCCCCCGCGGCTGCCCGCCTCTCCCCTCGCCGCCCCCGCAGCACCCCCGGCCTGCGCCCTTCCCTTCCCTGGCCCTCCCCACTTGGCCTGCACCCCTTCCCCTCCCCACCGAACTCAACTCATCCTCCCTTCCCCCTGCTTTCAACCCTCCCCTCCCAGCTATCCCCCCCTTTCCTTTCTCCCCCTCTCTGCTCTCTTTTCCTCTGCCTCTGGATTCCCTTTGTAGCTGGGACAGGCTGCAGCCCGACCTATTCACGGGGCCCCTCCCCGCCCCACGCAGGCTGGCACAGGCCAATCTGCTCCCAGCACCGGGCATGAGTTCAAAGGGAGACTGGGTCAGTTTGGGTCAGCTGACCCGGTCCGTGTCAAAGGGCAGCTCAACTCTGCCATCCTCCCAAGCCATCCCATGTGCACCCGTGTTTGGGTAGAGGGGAGGGGGAGTCTGCACGAGGGTCTATGTGGCACGGACGCACATGTGTGTGGTCGGGGGGCGTTGTTTCATGTCCACGCGGTGCACATGTGTGTAAGGAGCAGGTGTGTGGCCTGGATGTACTGAGACTGCACCCAGGAGGGTGTGGGCCACCTACCCACGTGGTGACAGTGTACATGCGCTTGGGGCTGGCATGAGGGGAGCAGGCACGCGTGTGACAGAGCATGTAGGGTGCCTGCACAATGGGGGGGTGCGTGTGGGCAGTTGCGTGGGTGGGGCGTGATGCACAGGCACATGCAGGTGTGTGCAGGGCATGGGCACACATGGGGAGGCATGCAGCGGGTGCGTATACATGCGTGATGGGCGGGATTGGGGCCAGCCCGGGTTTCGTGGGCTCCTCTGTAAATCAAGACATGCCCAGCCCCCTCCAGCTCCACCCCAGCTGAGTCTTCTACCCCCCAGCACCCCTGGGCTTCGGGGCTTTGTCCATCAGGGCGAAGGGGGGTGGCAGGCGAGTTGGGGAGCTGGGAGGGGGAGCAGGGTGACAGGAGAGCACCAGGGACGCTAGGTACTGGCACAATCCCCCGGGTCCTGAATTAGACCTGAGTCCCCCCCTGCCCGCAGGTCCAGCTGCTTCTCCCATTTGCTCCCCCTCCTCCTCCCCCGCTCCCCGCCCCACAGCCTGGCTCCCTGCGGTGGCCTCCAGCCAGCTGCCGGTCAGCGGGGAGAAGCCAGCCTGGGATGCCTGGGCAGTGATATCATGGGGGAATGCGGAGCCAGGGGCAGCCAGGCCAGCCCTGCTCCCCAGGAACTGCCAC
This sequence comes from Trachemys scripta elegans, assembly GCF_013100865.1. Taxonomy (NCBI): domain Eukaryota; kingdom Metazoa; phylum Chordata; order Testudines; family Emydidae; genus Trachemys; species Trachemys scripta. Next base: position 4,673,454 of record NC_048319.1, on the reverse strand, counting down.
GAAACCTCGGCCTGGGCGGCTGGCCCTGGACTGAGCCTGGGCTGCCCCGGGGAGCGATGAGCTCACCGCCAGTGCTGGGAACAGGATTCTCTTTGTGCCTGGCGCCCAGCGGCCCCCAGCCCGTCACCCTGCCCTCCCTGGGAGAGGGGTCGGTGCCCCAGCCGGGGCCGGCTCTGGGATCACCGGGGTTCAGGCCCAGGGTATGCTGCGGCCTCCCGCACTGGGAGGCATCCGTGCCATGGTGCCTCGCCGGGGCCCTGAACTCGCTCCTCTTGCTGTGGCACTGGAGTGCCACCATCTCCTGTGGCTCGGGGGCACATCACCCTCCCGCCTTGCCCAGCCACGTGTGCTGGGGATGCCTGGCCATGCACCCCAGGGTCTGGGAGGGGGCTTTCCGAGAACTCTCCCTCTAACGCTGCAATGTCCCTGTACCCTCACCACCTGGCACCCAGCCGTGCGCCCGACCTCCCCATGGCTTCCCAACTGGGGCAGGGGGCATGGAATGGTACCCAGGCTTGCTGGGACGGTCACAAGGGTGGGGGGAGAGCTAGGAAAGGGGCTGGGGAAAGGGAGAGGGGTCCGGGCCCATGACGGATGGATCGGGACAGAAGGTGGGGAAAGGGGCTGGGAACTGCTGGCCCAGGATGGACCCAAGGATGGGGGTGAACAATGGGCACCAAGTCATCTGGCTTGAAGCTGCTCCATGTGGCAGGGGGCCAGGAGCAACAGGCTACCAGCCCCCACTGCGCCGCGGCTCCCGGCTACCCCAGCACCACAACCCAAACTGCGGCCTGGGGGCTCGTCATGGGGATGCTCATTAAAGGATAAGTCGGGCAGGTAGGGGGCGGGGAATAAGGGGGGAGAGCCATGGATTACTGCCCCCTGGAGCTGCATCCCCCTCCATACACAGGGATCAAAAGCCTCTCCCAGCAGGGGGCGCTGTAGGGTGCAGGGCAGGAGCACTGGCGGGGGCGGGAGGGCTTCTGGCTCCCAAAAATGGTTCCCAGCCTCCTAGCGACGGGCAGCACTGGGGAGGGGGTTAGCTGGGCCCAAGGAAGTGGGGGCGAGATAGGCTGGGACAGAAGCAAATGTTCTGCACTCTGGAACCCAGGTGTCTGGGGTCCCAGCCCCCATGCTCTAATTCACTAGACCCCCTCCCCCTCCCAGAACCAGGGTCTGAACCCAGGAGTCCTGACCCTAGTACACAGTCTCGATGGGGCACGAGGGGCTGGGGTTCATAGGTCTTCCAACACACGGTGGGGGGAGGGGATTCCTCTCCCCCCCCCACTGGCGGAGCCCCCCCCCCCTTTGGACTCCACTCCATGCGCCTCCCGGAGCTCGTCAATGCCCAGCCGCGTGTGCCAAACCCGCCTCCTGGACGCCACTTGCTGGGGAATGTTTGTGGTTTCCAAGAGGGAAGCCATAAACTCCGAGCTGCCCTGGCCTCCTGGGCATCCCTTCCGTCCTGCCCCAGCCAGCTCCTGCTCCTTCCGTCTCCGCTGCCCCGGCCACATCACTTCCCTGCCGGGGCTTTTCCTTCTTACGAAGCGGTCGGAGTATTTTAGCGTGGCCAGCAACGTGCCCATCACATGCTGCTGGTGCCCCACAATCCCGCCCTGCAGCCCCACAGCAATTCCACGGCGATCCCACCCCTCCCACCCGCAGCCCAGCTGGTGCCCCTCGATCTCACCCCACAGCCCCACAGCAATTCCACGGCGATCCCACCCCACGGCGATTCCAGTCCTCCCACCCACAGCCCAGCCGGTGCCCCTCGATCCCACCCCACGGCGATTCCAGCCCCCCCACCCACAGCCCAGCTGGTGCCCCTCGATCCCGCCCCACGGCGATTCCAGTCCTCCCACCTGCAGCCCAGCTGGTGCCCCTCGATCTCAC
>NC_048319.1:4669472-4671461 GCF_013100865.1 Trachemys scripta elegans | reverse complement strand
CCCCCCCCCCGGAGTCCAGCCAGTGCCCCTAGATCCCGCCCCACGGCGATTCCAGCCCTCCCACCCGCAGCCCAGCCGGTGCCCCTCGATCCCGTCCTGCAGCCCCACGGTGATTCCATCCCTCCCACCCACAGTCCAGACGGTGCCCCTCGATCCCGCCCCACAGCGATTCCAGCCTTCCCACCCGCAGCCCAGCTGGTGCCACTAGATCTCACCCCACAGCCCCATGGCGATTCCAGTCCTCCCCCCCACAGCCCAGCCGGTGCCACTCGATCCCGCCCCGCAGCCCCACAGTGATTCCAGCCCTCTCACCCACAGTGCCCCTTGATCCTGTCCCGCAGCCCCCGCCCTCTCCCAGCCCCTGGGCCCCTCCAATTGCTGCTAACTCGGCACAGCTGTGTGGAAAGTCTGCGGCGTGGCCCCGGGCCAGCCGCTGGAGACAGCTCGCATTTCCCTCTCCTGTGACCCCTCTCCCCCAGGTTCCAGCAGCAGGGGACGGGGGCTGATGCTGCAGCAAGGGGGCTGAATACACCCACCCACCCTCCCCCGACGTCCCGTCCCAGCCGGGCCAGGGGCAGCCGGCACGAGGGGACCCAGCGCGGCAACAGGAGAGCCGAAAGGAGGCTTGGAGGCTGGGCCAGCCGAACCTCTGGCTACCAGCCAGCAGAAGGCAGAGTTGGGCAGGGTGGGGCCGGTCTTTGAGCCCCCCCAGTACACACCCGCTCATTAGCCAGTTTGGCTGGGGGAGGCTGGGCCTTGGCCCGGATTCCCCGGGTCCCTCCTTTCCAGGAACCAGCGAGGCCCATGGGGGTTTGGCACAGCCACCAAACAGAGTGTCCTTCTCTGGCCAAGCACGGGACGGGGACATGGAGCCGGAGGGGTTTGGGCAAGGACTCGGCCACAGGCTCAGGGCAGAGTCGCCCTGTGGGGGAGGATGGTGAGGTGGCAGCTGAGTGAAGCAAACAGGAAGCAAAGCCTCATGCAACAGATGGGGGCCAACGTACCTTCTCCCCCCACACCCCCATGCACCCAATGGTGCTGGGCTCCAGCCTGGGGAAAGAGCAGCAAAGGGGCCTGTCTCCAGGGGACTCCCACGCTCGCTAACAGAGGTCGAGCTGTCGCTAACGCGCCCATCACCAGAGCGTCCGGGCAGAGGGAGACCTCCTCGGATTTCAAGCCGGGTCTGCGAAGGGAGAATTGAGGTGGCCGGGTGGCAGTGAGGGAGAGCCGGGCGGGCAGGGGGCCCACAAGGAACAGGGGCTGTTATTTGTATAGGACGGGAGGGCATTGGGGGCTGGCAAACCAGCTGCCACCAGGGGATTACAGGGCCCTGCTCCTCAGTATTGGGGAGGTGAGATTTCACCCAGTCTGGGCAGAGGCGCCCCCCAGGACTGGCCTGGGCCCTGTGCATCCACACCCCTGACCCACCAGCCGCTGCAGGTCTAGGAAACCCCAGCCCCTTCCCTGGGGCTCCCAGCTCTGGCAGCCTATCCCCCTGCTGCTGCCTTTGTCCTCTCATGGCCTTTCCACAGGGCCAAGGAACCCATGGAAGGCCGGGGGCTGGGGGGTGCTATGGGGAGCCGTGGTGCCCAGATCCAGCTAGGGAAAGAGCATATGTCTCACTTCACACAAGGCCCCACCAGAGCCAGAGCCAGACCTGGGCATCTGGAAACGCCTGGCGATCCAGCTCCCAGGCCCACGCACCATGTTACTGCAGTCCTGCCACTCCATGTCCTAGCGCTGATGGTGCCCCCGTGCCGGTCCTGACCCATAGGCCCCCTGCTATCCTAGCCCTGGGCTCCCCCTACACACAGCTCTGCCAATGCTCCTCAGTCCCACCCCACACCCCCTGCTATCCCAGCCCTGGGCTCCCCCTACACAGCTCTGCCAATGCTCCTCAGTCCCGACCCACACCCCCTGCTATCCCAGCCCTGGGCTCCCCCTACACACAGCTCTGCCAATGCTCCTCAGTCCCGACCCCCCCCCCCC
>NC_048319.1:4663043-4669090 GCF_013100865.1 Trachemys scripta elegans | reverse complement strand
CCCCCCCCCCCCCAGCTCTGCCCATGTCAATGTGAAAACACTGAGACACCCGCCCCCCATTGCACTGGTGACCCCACCTCTGCCTATGTCTCCAGGGCAGCTCCCGGCTCCCGCCCCCCCCGGCCCCTGCCAGCACATCCGCTCTCCCATCTGGAGGCCAGGCCCGTGTCTGGGCCTCAGCTCATGCCCCTGTCTGGGAAGCGGAGGGGAATTGAACCCGGAGCTGCGGGGGGGACGGCGCAGCCTGCGCCGCCGGCGGCTGCCGCTGCTGCTGAACTGCCGTGACCCTCCGGCGGCGTGTGGGCGAGAGACGCTGCCTGACTGGGGCCAGGCCGAGCGCAGCTCCAACCTGCTTCGCCAAGGAGCGGAGCCGAGACGCACGGCCCCCAGCTGCTGCTTGGCATGGGCTGAGAGCGCTCCCGTTTGCTGCTGCCAGCTGTGCTGGGGGAGGGGGCTCCGCCCTCTGCCCTGCTCCACGCGGGCTAGCTGGCCAGGCCCCCTCCCCTGCATTGTTAGCTAGCTACAGGGGAGACAGTACGGCCTAGTGGTGCGAGCACTGGACTGGGTCACAGCAGACCTGGTCTCTGCTCTGCTGCTGGCTAACCCTGGGCCACGCACGCCGGTGCCTCAGTTTCCCCCTCTGTAAAATGGGGACAAGGACACTGCCCTCCTTAGCAAAGTGCTTTGAGTTGGAGAGAGGAGAAGTGCTAGATAAGAGCCAGGTGTGTCTATCTATCCATCCTGCTACGCTCTCCTCTATCCCTATTCACACCCCTCTGCCTATTCATCCCGCTACGCAGCCGTCCATCTACCCCATATTCATGCCCAATGTCCAGACCGCATTGCAACGCCTGGGTGGGTTAATAATAATCGGGGCACCTCCTGTGCGAGGCTCTCAGCGCTTTCTCCTTCATTACCTCTCACAAGCCCTCAGGGTGGTGAGCAACTTTTATTAGACCTGTTTTGACGATGAGGAAACTGAGGCCCAGAGGAGGCCATGACCAGCCCCAGGTGACACACTGAGTCAGTGGTAGAGCCTGAGATAGATCCCAGGAGACCTGACATCCACCCCCCGCCCCCGCTCCCCACCCAAGCCAGTAGATCACACCCCTATTTCAGAGCTGAGCATAGAACCCAGGAGTCCTGATCCCTCGTCCCCCACTCCAGCAACTCAGACACACTCCCCCTCTCAATGTGCTTAGGTTGCTGGTTAGGCCAGACTTTGCTGCAACCCAGCTGCCCCCTCGCAAGCCCCAAGCACCTCTTCCCTGCAGTCATGGTGGGCACCAGCCTGTGAGGTGGCAGTCAGCACTCTGGGCTTCAGGCTCCCAGCGCTCTTCCGGCCTCCCACCGTGGGAGCTAGGCAGTGTGTGGCCCTGGACCCAGCTCTGCTCAGAGACCCAGGGATGTGGGGTAGCGGGACACAGCGTCTGGGAAGCATCCTGGAGCTATAAGCAGTGCCCTGGCAAGGGGTGGGGGCACAGAAACCCACCACTCGCTCTCAGTCCCAGAGGTGCGACCCTTCCCCTTTGCGTGTCGCTGAGCTGTGCTCCTTTTCCCAAGATGGGAAGGGTTAAAGGCTGAATCCCACCGCCTGGAGCAGGCCCCAGAAGCACAAATTGTCACCGTCACCTGCTCGCGCTCTGCTCTTCGGAGCACGGAGAACTGTGCATGGAGCTGCACATTCTCGGGGCTGTCGTCTTGCAGCCCATGCACAGGGGCTGACACAGCAGCAGCCCAGTAGCAAGGGGCCCTGGGCTCTCCGCAAGCCAAGAGGATGACGGTGCCACCCTCCCTCCTGCAGCTCACTGGCCTTTTGTTTCACCTTGGCTCCAAGCCAGAGGGAGCTAGAGCCAGAGACCTGAGGGAGCCAGGCATGAGCAGGTCATGGGGCAGTAGCGCAGCAGAGCCAGGCAGTGGCATCTTGCCGGGCAGTAGCATGGCACAGCTGAGTAGGGGCAGGACTAGCCAGGCAGAAGCATGGTGCTCTTAGGTGGAGGCTGGAGCTGGGAAGGCCAAGCACTGATATGATGGAGTAAAGAAGGCACATGTGAGCATCCACCTTCCTGAGCTTTTTGGAAATCTGGCCCCCAGGGTGGGTGAGACGACCCCTGCCCACCCCAGAGGAGGCCAATGAGGTCTTTAGTTCACACAGGGCTTTGGATGCTAATTACCAAGAGTGATTAGTGCTAATTAGCATCGGCAGTGCTTTGCCCACCTTCACAATGCAGCCCCGTCTGGGGTGGAACACAGCCAGTGTTTAACAGCGCCCAGCAACGCCGCCCAGCACTGCAGAGCAAGGAGTGGGAATGGAGACCTGGTCCCATTGAAACAGTAAGAGCTATTGAGGGAGGCCAAACGCAGCGGTCCTGACCGGCATTTGCCCAGGACTCCCTCCCAACGCCGCTGCGTGATCAGGGTCTCGGCCACGTGGCTCCTGGGGGATGGGCGGGACATTTTGCTCATGGACCTTTGCAGCCCTGGTTACCAGGATGGTTCTGCAGTGGCAGGAACAATGCTGCAGGAAGGGTTTCCAAGCCCTCTGCTCGGGGCAGGGCTGTAAGGCAGCCAGGTCTGGGGGGGAGCACCTCGCCGCAGTGCGCAGCAGGGCAGGAGGAGGAGGCAAGGACACCTATGAGAACCACAGAGGTGTCAGAGCCCGTGCAGGGCAGAGAGGACCCTAGGCAGAAAAATATATAGGGCCCGGCGGTCTGTCACCGCCGGCCCCCAAGCTGGCATCTGGCCACCCCTGTGCAGCCCTGAATCAGTGGGCCAGAGGGGAGAGAGCCTGGGTGGGCATGACGGTGCCCAGACCCCATTAGATGACGGGGCCCAGCTGAGCAGAACAGGGGCGTGTGGCTGAGAGCCCAGCGGGACATGTGGCTCCTTCAGGCAGACAGGCCCCAGTGCATCCCCGGGGCACTGATCACCCACGCCAGAGAGCAGGGCAGAGGGGGGCTGGGGGAAAAAACCTGCACAGCTCCCGTCACGCCCCCCCCCCCCAGTCCCATTTGTGGGGGGGGGAGGTCAGCACTGGTGCGTCACCGTGTTTACAGGGACCTTGAAGAGGCCTGTGACGTCCACGTAGGCCCCTGCCAGGCCGCCCTCGCCAGCTGGCCCCGCGCCACCACCACTTTTAGCTCCTGCTCGGGCTGCTCGTTAACCTTGGCGATTTAACGGGGCTGGCACCCAGCCACCGGGAGGCTAACCTTTCGCTGCATCTGGAGCCTGTTATTAGAGACGCTGCTGGGTTCACAGCTCTGCCGCGGATCCCAGAAATTAGCGGGGGAGGGAAGGGGAAAATAACCCCCTTCCCCCTCCTCTCTTGCTCCTCCCCCGCTGCCCCTCCTCCCTCTACATCCCCCCTCCTCCCCCTCTCATCTGCCCCCTTCCTACTCCATCCCCCCTCCTCCCACCTGTTCTTCCCGCATCCACCCCCCTCTTCCTTCCTCTACATCCACCCACCTCCCCTTCCATCCTCCCCTTTATCTTCTGTGTAGACAAGCAGATGGGGCTATAAATAGCAGGCTATAAATAGTAGGGCCCCACAGGTAATGATGGATCAGGGGATAGGTGTGTCATAGCCTCCCTGGTGACCGGGATCTGTCATCTAAAGGGGGGTGGTGGTTCTGAAACCCATTTCCTGGCTCTCTTCGTAGGGATCCTGGCTCGCAGCTCAGCCCCTCCTGAGAGGCCAGGACAAGTAATCTCCCCACAGCTGATTTTGGTGTTTAACTGGGATGTCCTGAGCTTCACGCTGCACCCGGGCAAGGGGCATAAGTCCGGCCCATGCAGGGCACCTGCCTGTGCCCGCCTACAGGGTGGGCAGTGGAGCAGCCTTCTTACCCCAGGGCGCAGCCTTCCCCGCTGCGTTCCTCCTCAGCGGGGCCTGGTGTCGGGGCTGAGTGCATGGCACTTCCAGGGCGGGGACCCGCAGGTGCCCATCTCCACAGCCCGTCCCCAGCTTCTCCACACCAGCGTGTGCCCACAGACAAACACAGTGGGGGAGATCTGTTTCCCCTCAACCCTGGGCATGGAACACCACTGGGGTGTCAGCCCTCGCCCAGAGTCCATTGCGTGGGCGCCAGCCCGGAGGATCCTCGGAGCCAGCGCTGCGAAGGAACATGCCTGGGAGAAACCCACTATTGCCAGACCCCAAGTGGTCAAAAGCCATGAGTTGGAGCCCCCCCCCCCCCCCCGAGATCAATGTAGTGGGGATAATTAGGGATCTACTAGTGGTATCAGCTAGGGGAGCTCTCCGGTGGCTCCAAATCCCGTGCCAGGAGGGTGTGGAGCTGTAGGACCCAGGTACTAGCCTGGATGTGTCACAGCGCCCCCAGGCAAGTTACTCAGCAACGTGCCCCCGGAGCGAGACGGGAACTCAGGCTCCATGTCCCAATGTCTCCTTGCCCTCCTGCCAGGACCAGGGCTGAGACCCATCAGACTCATCTCAGGCAGGCTGATGAGCGGCGGTGGGGTCTAGTCATTCCCTGCCCTGGGGCAGATGGGGGTGAAAGGCTCTAGATCCCCTTAGCAGGCTGGCAGCCTGGTACTCACCCGTGGGGCAAACACATAGCCCGATCCAAGGGGAAAAGGCAGCTCTTGCTGCCCCCTGGTGGCTACCACCCTCTTGGGTAAGGGGAACTAAGACATGACATAAGATCAGCCCCAGACTGGGTCAGACCAAAGGTCCATCTAGCCCAGTGTCCTGTCTTCCGACAGTGGCCAATGCCAGGTGCCCCAGAGGGAATGAACAGAACAGGGAATCACCAAGTGACCCATCCCCTGTCGCCCCTTCCCAGCTTCTGGCAAACAGAGGCTAGGGACACCCTCCCTGCCCATCCTGGCTAATAGCCATTGATGGACCTATCCTCTATGAACTTATCTAGTGCTTTTTTGAACCCTGTTATAGTCTTTGCTTTCACGACATCCTCTGGCAAGGAGTTCCACAGGTTGACTGTGCCTTGTGTGAACTACACTGGGTTTCAAGCAGGGTCATCTCGCTGCCGACCCCTTAGCACACGGAGCGAGCGCCTTTGCGCGTGCATTTGTCGGTGGACACAGGCGTCTTTGTGGACACAGGCGTCTGAGACTTGTGGATCTCCGAGTTTGTATCCGTGTCCATTGTGTTTCTGCCTCCATGTTGCAAGCTCTACCTGTGCGGCTCCAGGCATCAATGCGTTTCTCTGCGTCCCTCTGCCTGCTGCGTCGTGTGCCTGCCTCTGCGTGTGTTGTGCGTCCGTATGGCTGTGGCTGTGTGTGTGCAGTGCTGGGCGGTGACTCAGCCGGCAGGCAGCCCCGGAATGCCTCCCCCCCTCGCTCTGGAGAACCCGAGGAGCCAGCCACAGGCACGTGTGTTGCAATGCGGTTTCCTTGTTCGCCCCGTCTTGGGAACGGGACGTTCTGGGGAGGATGACGAGCGAGGCCTGACCCAGACCTTGTGGGGAAGATAATCTCAGTGGCACCCTGTCCCCCGCCCCACCCCCGGCTTCTTGGAACCTGGGCTCGGCTGTTTATCAGAAGTGGGCACTGGGACAGGCTGGGCTGAGGTCCCTTCTCCAGCAGGGATGGAGTCAGCAAAGCGGGGGGTGGGGAGGAGCTGCGGGGAATGGGATGAGGGCAGCGGTGATATGGCGCAAGGTGGGGCAGGGTCATTATCCCCGTCTCACTGAAGGGGAAACTGAGGGATGGGGAGGGTGACTCACCCACACTGCACAGCGAGTCAGAGCTGGGGATAGACTCCAGCTCCCCCCCTCCCCCAACAACTCACTGGGCCCCCACTCTCCCACAGCAGGGGATAGAACCCAGGAGTCCTGACTCCCATCCCCCCGCAACTCACTGAAACCCCCCCCCACAGCAGGGGATAGAACCCAGGAGTCCTGACTCCCGGCCCCCCACAACAACTCACTTGGCCCCCCCTCCCACAGCAGGGGATAGAATCCAGGAGTCCTGACTCCTGGCCCCCCACAACAACTCATTTTCCCCCTCCCCCCTCCCACAGCAGGGGATAGAACCCAGGAGTCCTGACTCCCCCCCCCCCCCCACCC